>NC_139698.1:53114403-53149403 GCF_964188405.1 Protomyctophum parallelum
ACCAGTTGTGCGGTATACTCACTCATAGTGTAGACACAGCACTCAAGGATTCTCAGGAATATAGAACGAGTCTGTATGTTGTAATGTGGACCATGGTTTTGTATTGGTTCGCGTGAAGTCTCTGGAACCACTGAAGAGAAGATAGTGGCTATGTATGTCCTCTTGGGAGTAAATGTAAGCATGTCTGGTTTAAGCTTATAGAGTATATATGAATAGAGACGGCACCCAGAGGAAACCCTGAGGCCAAATGGACATAGTGGCCGAATTTGTCATTGCAGCTCGAGCCAGCGCTGGTCCGTTGACTATCATTGAAGCACGTCATGTGTTTTGGGGGCCATGACACGTGAACGAATGTTTCATACGTGAACGCAGCACAAACGGCACAATGATAGTCAACGGCCAGCGCGTTCATGTGTTTGGGGCCAATCCATCCCAGAATGCACTCTGTTCCTACACGGAAGGAGGAGTGAAATCGCCTCATGCGCTTTTTGAGCAACTTAATGCAAGTGGATGGGAGGAGAACTCGGGTGTCTTCTCTATAGATATATACTCTAAGGGTTTAATCCATTCTGACCGGGCACCCATTTTGGTGTCAGCATCATGTTATGCTTTAGCTATTGAAAAATAGCAGATCTACAAGCTCATATCGCGCCACCGAGTGGCGCGATACGAGCTTGTAGGTCTGCTATTTTTTGAAAAATCGAAGAACGACTGACATTTTTAGAATCTGATCTCAGGTCCGAATGGGTTCATCAGACAGTGTGTGTCCGGCGGAAACCTCATATGAATCTGATCTCAGGTCAGAATGGGTTAAGGGGGTCAAATGTATGATGGTGCTGACAATATGTCAGGTACACAGTTAGGTGGTACACAGTTAGGTGCAGAGGCCATTGGCTTTGTACGCATTGTGAGCAGTGATGGGAAAAGTACCGGTACTCACATTTTCTTTTACCTAAGTAAAGTATCAGTACTACAATATAGAAATACACTGTTGCAAGTAAAAGTCTGGATCAAAATGAAGCAAAAGTACTAATTATATGCAGAATGTCCCATTTCAAGTTTTCAAAAAAAGAAAATGGCAGATCTACAAGCTCAAAATGCGTCACATCATGACACATTGTGAGCTTGTAGATTGGATGTTTTCAATCGGAGAAATGTATATAGAATTGAAGTGCAGGTTAATGTATGTTTTGTAATACTAATAACCACATTCTACAAAGTAACTATAGTAACTAAAGATTTCGAATAATTGCAGTGGAGTACAATGTACAATATTTGGCTCTGAGATGTAGTGGAGTAGAAGTAAAAGTATTGAAAATTGGCCAATACTGCAAGTAAATGACAAATACCTCAAATTTGTACTCAAGTACACTACTTGAGTACTACATGTTACTTTCCACCACTGATTGTGAGGTCTGAATCGGATCACGCAGTCGGCATGTCTAGCCAGTCCCTTTGCTACGTGGTGCCTCGCAGTGTGTCCGTGAGTTTGGGGACATTAACCCATTCTGACCTGAGATCAGATTCATACGAGGTTTCCGCCGGACACACACTGGTCTGATCAACCCATTCTGACCTGAGATCAGATTCAAAAAATGTCAGTCGTTCTTCGATTTTTTTCAAAAATACAAGCTCGTATCGCGCCACTCGGTGGCGCGATATGAGCTTGTAGATCTGCTATTTTTCAATAGCTAAAAGCATAACATGATGCTGACACCAAAATGGGTGCCCGGTCAGAATAGGTTAAGCAAACAGTCTGGACAATTCAAGCCATATTTTTGCAGCCAGTTCATCCACTCATTCATTCATCCACTCATTCATTCATCCACTCTCAGACCACTGTGCCCGACCGAGTATAGTGTCTTTAGTGTGAGTTTTGTGTATAGCTTCTAAGGAGCAAATGGACTGCGAAAGAGCATCCATGCCTCTGCAATTTGATAGCTCACAAAACCGCTTGTAGATCTATCATTTTGTCAATTTCTCGTATTAAGGTGTGGTTACGAAAATGTCGCCCTCTTTTCTTTTCCTTTCTTTTCTTTTCTTTTATTTTCTTTTCTTTTCTTTTGCAAATCAAACACTGGGTATAAGAATGTGCTTGGACTTCTTTTGGCATTGGAAGTGATCGGGGACTTGGAGTGTCTGAACAAGTCCCTGCAAATAATGGAAATGAAACTATTTCAGGAATGAGAAGTGCAATAACGTGTGTCACATTCACTCTACGAGAGAACGAACCGCGAGGAAGCCTTTCAGAACGTGTTTAACAAAGTGGTGGCAATGGTTGACTCACTCCCTTGGGGATTGAGCCCTTTAGATTCCACACCAAAGACATGCAGCCATCGGCACGATACACTGGCGTCCCCCGAGGAGCATTACAGAACTGAGTTCTACAAAATACCGGGTAGTGTAGATGTTCTGTTTAAGGCAAACAGATTTAGATATCCAGACAGAAGATGGAGGAAACTCTCCTCCTGACTGAAGAAGTAGATGATATTGTTGATCAGTAGTATAGTACCCACAACTGAACAGGTATCTAAAAGTCCATATCCATGTTCCTGGCCAAAACCAGTTGGTTTCTGTTGTTGAAGCGGCTGTACTATATTGAGAGGAATGATAGTTGTGAGAGGCCTGTTTAATCAAGATGAAACTCTATAGGCTACTTATCTCAGTGTCATCATCTGAGGCAGACAGAAGGTTAATGCATTGAGGAGATTGAGGACTTGGTGGACTCAAGTACTCAACACCAGTGCTTGAGTCAAAGTATAGATACTTGTGGTGAAATATTACTCAGCTACAAGTGAAAACAAGTGTTCAAAGGACAATCAACGATAAACGTACAAGCTACAAACAGATATGCTATTTTCACTTTTCCAGTATTTTAAATAGAGTAAGTGACTCATTCCTATTTGTCAAAATAATTTGTCTTTGAAATGTGGTGCATGGAGTGAAAGTCAGTATCAAGTAAATGTACTTTATGGTTACTGTCCAGCTACCAGGACAACTCGGGGACCAAAGGGCAGAGCTTCAGAGATTCCCAGGGCCGGTCTCATTGACCTCTATTTAACGATAATGATATAACTACACCCCCCCCCCCCCCCATGCTGGACAGGATCATTACGTAATGTTTAATGTATAAACAGTAGAGAGTAGTACTTGAAATGGAATGTGTGCTCGTACTTGAACTGATGGGCCTATCTGTGCCAGTTTTTCCAAAACATTCTAACTACCGGTATTCATCATTTGCAGTATTGCTTATTATTTGAAGTGGGGTTTAAAAAAATGACACGATCACTGTCCATGGTGCTGAACTCTTAGGTTGAGTGTTCTCTGTCCTTTTGTCTGTGCACTCTATAACAAACGGCGTACCATTTTTACTAATATGTCTAAATTGCTTTGAAGTTGTGTGAGAAAAATGTAGTAAAGGCTTAAGCTTGTGAACCCACGATTTAACGGGTTATTATTTATAATGCACCAGCATAATGCTTTTCTGAACCTTGTCCACCTTTGCACGGGACCGTATGATACAGTGGTTGGGGCTTCTTCATGCTCTCTCCCCCCCAGGCTTGGCTTTGTGTGTGTGTGTGTGTGTGTGTGTGTGTGTGTGTGTGTGTGTGTGTGTGTGTGTGACTATCTATAAATTAAGGCTCTAGGATGACAAGGGATAGCAGTCATAAATGCAAAATGCCTCAGTGGGGGTTTCATCCTCCTCTCCTTTAGGATGTTACCGTGTACATGTGGCTGGTGTTCAGTCACAGGCAGACTCAGTCCTCCACTGCTGCTGCTGCTCTCGTCGTTGGGAGCATATCCCATTCTGACCTGAGATCAGATTCTATACGAGGTTTCCGCCGGACACACCACTGGTCTGATGAACCCATTCTGACCTGAGATCAGATTCTAAAAATGTCAGTCGTTCTTCGATTTTTCAAAAATAGCAGACCTACAAGCTCGTATCGCGCCACTCGGTGGCGCGATATGAGCTTGTAGGTCTGCTATTTTTCAATAGCTAAAGCATAACATGATGCCGACACCAAAATGGGTGCCCGGTCAGAATGGGATATTGAAGATGTAGAAAAATGACACGCCACAAGGATGCCATTAATAATGCTCAGGGGCAAGGTTTTCTTGACGTGGGGAAAAAATGGCCAGCGTCACAAGGACCTTTTATCAGCCTAATTTCATAAGAGGATTTCATGTCTGAGCAGGGAAAAGTGGCTATTTTTCCTCTTCTTTTATCTTGTAAACAGCCATTACTTGGAAGGGTATACAGGCTACCGCTCTGGCAGTAAGTGGATATGAATTTCAGGACATCTTTTTATATCAGACCCCCCTCGCACATACACTTTGACATAATTATGACATCAGACAGTCCTCTGTTTTCTTTTTACCTTTTCTTTTTTCATTCTTTTTTCCCCCCAGTGCACCTTACCACTATTCATTATATTTTCTTGATGAAGCTGTATTTTATTTTACTTTTGTCCTTTGGTTATACTGAAAATTAGCCTGTATGGATTTCAGCCAGCAGCCAAAGGAATTGTTTAACTAAATGAAAGAGGCAGCAGGCACTACAATGACATATTGTGAGTGCGATTGTTTTCCCCCGTCCTAAACACGCGGAGGCAGAGAGTACGGATGCAACTGGCTTAGCTCTCGACTATTATAACCGTTCTCCTTTTCCCGCGAACACACATGATTGTACCATGTTTGTACTCTCACCCTCTGTGCCTTTGTGGCATGGGGCTGGCATGGAGGAGGCTCTTGTTTACCCTGGTAAGCTGCCCATTGTCTCTGGTGGGAATTCCCTTTGGGAGAGAACTCCACAGGAACACGGTTCCGCACAGTGTGTGTGCGGGGGTGGGGGGTATTGGTGGGGCTTTCTTTTATCCACTGGGACCTGGTGCTGGGGGGGGGGGGTAAGGTGGCCCTCTCCTGGGACTGATGGGAACCGAGCGATAGATACAACAAAAAGGGTGGAAGGCAGACAAAAGGAGGGAATGAGGAGAGAAAAATGAAACGGCAGATGAAAACAGATGGATGTGAAATTGTTGTTGTTTTTATACAACAGAGGTGGTGTGATATCAGAAGTGGTGTTATGTGAAATATAAATGAGGTTGGATAGGAAATACACGGGGAGTCATGTTAGAACGCCTGCTTAACAGAATGCAAGTCAGAATCGGACTCACTTCGGCAAGTACAAAAAAACAATTTCACGGAAACGTGCTATAGGACAGAAACACGGACACATCAAATAGACAACAAAGCCTATGTTTATTTTAAAATCCCCCCCCCCCCACTACTGCTGCCTCGTCCGCATCATTTCTGAAATAAAGCTGGCTGGAGTATATATGACATAACCCCCCCCCCCCTGAAGCTCTAACAACTTGCCACTGATTCTAGGCCCCGGCCATGCCTGGGGCTGGAGTAGAGGGCGTGCCCCAGCTCAGGTGTGTTCGTGGTGGAGGCAGAGTGCTGCCAGTGTGGGTTATAGCCTCCTTGCTGGATGTGATTTGACAGCAGTGAGGCCTACAGGGCCCCGGCAGACAGGTTTGGATGCTGTGGGCCACAAAGTGAACCTCTCACGCACGTACAGCAGACAGAAACAGGGGGGAAATGTCAAACAGAGCAGCAGTGATTCAAGTTGAACACGTTGAGTGAATGTTCAATCAGCATTGCTCTGCATCTCTCTGCTTTGTCACGGCGATAAAAAGTCAGGAATCAGAACGGACATATAATGAGATGTTTCAGGATCTTTTCAAACGTTCACATTTCTTCACAGAGCACAGGTTTACTACATTCACTACTATATGTCAATTTAACTGTACATATACAAATTAATCCGTCAACATTTGTTTCCATATACTGTAGGCTATACACTTTCAAAGTTAAAATTAACCAAATACGAAATTTGACTTAATGATACTGGCGCAATACAATTGACACTTGACCATTAAACGGCTTCCTCCAAATGGTGGTTCTGGCTGAATCATTGTATACAATTTACAATTTAAAATCTTTATTGTGACATACAGTACAGTATAAGAGTGACATGAGAGCCGGGCCGGCCAGTCCTCCCTTAACCCATTCTGGGCGGGCACCCATTTTGGTGTCAGCATCATGTTATGCCTTAGCTATTGAAAAATAGCAGATCTACAAGCTCATATCGCGCCACCGAGTGGCGCGATACGAGCTTGTAGGTCTGCTATTTTTTGAAAAATCGAAGAGCGACTGACATTTCTAGAATCTGATCTCAGGTCAGAATGGGTTCGTCAGACCAGTGTGTGTCCGGTGGAAACCTCGTATATGAATCTGATCTCAGGTCAGAATGGGTTAAGCCAATAGGATAAACTACATCTGTTTTGACACAAGGCATCATAGGGAGCACTGGAGCATTCTGGAGGAGGCTGAAATGCCATGGCTGTAGGGTAATGGAAGGGGAGGGAGGATGTAAAGTTCAGTGGTGGAGAGTCTAATGCCTTCTTAACCCATTCTGACCTGAGATCAGATTCATAACGAGGTTTCCGCCGGACACACACTGGTCTGATGAACCCATTCTGACCTGAGATCAGATTCTAAAAATGTCAGTCGTTCTTCGATTTTTCAAAAAATAGCAGACCTACAAGCTCGTATCGCGCCACTCGGTGGCGCGATATGAGCTTGTAGATCTGCTATTTTTTAAATAGCTAAAGCATAACATGATGCTGACACCAAAATGGGTGCCCGTTCAGAATGGGTTAAGGTGAACCATTTCCACACGCCACCCGCATTTGTATACGTCTGCGTATTTACCCGCCAAAGGGGAGGGAGGTGACCTTTCCATTGCGGGGGACGGTGTCTGCATGGAGCACAGCGAGCGCGCTGCATCCTAATGGGCAACCCAGGAACCTGCTCGCCACCACGGCTTGCCCTGATATTTGCCTAAAATACGTGTTCTTTTTTTTGTGTGTTTCTTTTCTCTTTTTCTTTTTGCCTCCTCGAAATATTTACAGAGGGGTTTGTGGTCAGCGGAAATGACGCAAGGGAGTCAGGAAAAAGGCAAGTCAGAGAGGCTATGCGTTGTATTGTTCACAGCAAGCTTAGCGGAAGATTACATGCAGTGCATTTGGTGGCTTCGTTTGACCTGACAGATGAATAACGACGTCTTCCCACTGATATGGTTGCAGCATTCCATGTTTTCAGTGTCTCATTTCATTCCGAAAAAAAAGGAAAACATGCGTGACTAAAATGCACAAAATCAAGTGATGAATATATTGTGCACAAAAAAAAATAACATCCTGAAAATATGTATTTTGTAACTACCGCACAAATAGATATGTGTGAGCAGATATAGCGGCTGTAACACCACTGACGTTCTCAGTGTTCCATTTGTATCTCTGAGAGAGCCCTTTTACGGGTCCATTTGTATACCCTTTATGAGATATATTAACACCCAGGATTTAACAGTGTATAAGACTGACAAAGTATCATTCCTGGAGTCGCTCAATTGTGAAGAGTTACGACCGAGGTCTGCACGGTAACATGGCCTCAACCCTACTGATACTCTACGGATCATTAGGAAAATAAAGGATTGAGTGTGTGTGTGTGTGTGTGTGTGTGTGTGTGTGTGTGTGTGTGTGTGTGTGTGTGTTGTGTGTGTGTGTGTGTGTGTGTGTGTGTGTGTGTGTGTGTGTGTGTGTGTGCGCGCGCGTGCGCGCCACTGGCTGTGGACAGCTTGATTGCTTTGTCTCCTACTAACCTGCCGGCCATCTGACTTACCTCCAGCATACTAACTCTTTGCATGCTTCCGGTCCCACCTTCACACTGCTACACACACACACACACACACACACACACACACACACACACACACACACACACACACACACACACACACACACACACACACACACACACCCACACACACGCACACACACACACACACACGCACACACACACGCAGGAACAGATCACAAATGCATGAATTTGTCTAGACTCATCTTCACAAAACTTCTGAATGCATCAAAATCCTGACAACCGATTCTAGGCCAGTGAATCTATTCCTGGGGGTATCTGTGTACCTTTTGGAGAAGAAAAGGCAGGAGATATAATATCCTTTAGTGGAATAAAACCCCTATAGCCCACCAGGCGCTCTTCCGTGTTCCACGTGTGTGTATACCCAATTGTCTATACTCTGAGGCAAATGGCACACATATACATTTTAAAAGGATATCAAGCATTGGGGGGGAAAAGCCCAGAAAGGTCGGGAAAATTACAGGATCGACGATTGATGTCGGGGGGGAACAAATCTGGGCAATGGATGGGGAATTTTTCACTTCTGCCATGGAGTTTGTCTCTCTCTCTCTCTCTCTGTGTGTGCGGGTGTGTGTGTGTGCGTGTGTTTGAGAGAGAGAGAGAGAGAGAGAGAGTGGTCCCCATTAACCCATTCTGAACGGGCACCCATTTTGGTGTCAGCATCATGTTATGCTTTAGCTATTGAAAAATAGCAGATCTACAAGCTCATATCGCGCCACCGAGTGGCGCGATACGAGCTTGTAGGTCTGCTATTTTTGAAAAATCGAAGAGCGACTGACATTTCTAGAATCTGATCTCAGGTCAGAATGGGTTAACAAGCAGAGGGGATAATGTTGGTGGGTGGACAGGAGGACACGGTGTCTGTCTCAGAGGTGACATCATCCCGTCCATGCTTAGCTTGTCTAAACACACGTATTGGGACGTTAAAGGAGCTTACTGTCACAGTGGAGTTTTTCAATAGCATAAATTCTTACATTTTGCTCGTAGACGACGTGTGTTTTCTGTATTCTAATCCCTGCTTTCTATACCTGTTTAGTGTTTTGTTGTTATGTTTTGCTGCATCTTTCTATCCTCTATCCCTATGTCTGTATCTGTCCATTCATTCTTAACCCATTCTGACCTGAGATCAGATTCATACGAGGTTTCCGCTGGACACACACTGGGTCTGATTAACCCATTCTGACCTGAGATCAGATTCTAAAAAATGTCAGTCGTTCTTCGATTTTTCAAAAAATAGCAGACCTACAAGCTCGTATCGCGCCACTCGGTGGCGCGATATGAGCTTGTAGATCTGCTATTTTTAAATAGCTAAAGCACGACATGATGCTGACACCAAAATGGGTGCCCGTTCAGAATGGGTTAACAATAGAATTTACATGCTGTCTTTTCATGCTGTCTGTCTCTGTCTGTCTATCTAAATGTAGTATACATGTACACATTAAAGTCCTTACTAAAGTATTAAAGTATTACTTAATAATTTATATATATATATATATATATATATATATATATGCAGCTGCTGCTGCAGCAAAAAAGATGAAGTCAAATAAAGTTGCCTTTTTCTTTTTGATTGCGATCATGTACAAAGAAAATGAGTCTTCTTCTTTTTTTAATATAAATTCCCACCATTCTTCATATTGCAACACAACAAATTCACACTCTTCTCTTCGCACATTAATTATGCAAGAGAGAAAAAGCTGCAATGTACTGTAGAAAAGGAAGGAAGGTGAAAATGAGGAATTCAGTTGTTTTTGCGCTCCTCCGTCGTTGAATATTCATATGAGATTTTTTTTCTTTTTCATGCTGTCGGGCGTTGTTTGTTCCAGCGCGACGCATTTGCTTCCTATTTGCGAAACTGTGAGGTACCAGGAAATGGCTGAATCCGTTTCTAGCGAGAAGAGGAGGAGGTGTCTAAGCTCCAAGGTAGACACATGTGAGGTGTCTGTGTGGCAGAGTGTGTGCGTGCGTGCGCGCGCGTTTGAGATATTTAAAGATGTGGTTGATCACCAGACCCCAACCCCCCGCGACCCTCACCTCAAGTTCACCCTAAAGAAAATCCCATCCCCATTTCATCTGATTATTTATAGTTTCATAATGTCAGCCCAGTTCCTTGTGATTGTCATTGGCAGGCACGCTCCACAACCTCTTCTGTACAACCTATACCTCGTTACCCATGCTTAACATTGTTAAGTCAGATGCTCTGCAGTCTGCAGCATTTCCCCGGCACCACCACCTCCCCTGGATGTTTTTAGAGCACTTAACCCATTCTGACCTGAGATCAGATTCATAACGAGGTTTCCGCTGGACACATGCCGGTCTGACGAACCCATTCTGACCTGAGATCAGATTCTAGAAATGTCAGTCGCTCTTCGATTTTTCAAAAATAGCAGACCTACAAGCTCGTATCGCGCCACTCGGTGGCGCGATATGAGCTTGTAGATCTGCTATTTTTAAATAGCTAAAGCACGACATGATGCTGACACCAAAATGGATGCCCGGTCAGAATGGCTTAAAGATAATTATTTCAAAATGATGCTCTAAATGAACATAACAACTGTCCCAAAGTCTTTGCCTTAATTACGAGAGACAAGTCCTCACTCGCGCGTGAAGCCATCTTTTTTTAGGCTTCATTTTTTTTTTTTTTTTTTTTTTTTTAGCTTTTTTGACAATTTCCGACTTTCTATAGCTGTTGCCTCAACTTGACGCATGCCATAATAATTGGTTGGGAGCGAGGAATGCAAATTGTGGGAGATTTATTAAAATGCACCTTAAAGGGGGGGGGGGGGGGGTTAGACTTGTTCGCAAGTCAAATTACCATTTCCCCTCTCCCTGAGTCTTTCTTTTTTTTTTTGCCAACCTCTCTGAAACTTCATGCGCTCTTGGAAGAGGTCACACATAGCCCCTTCATTTGTATAGAGGAGGATTTCCTCTGGAAAATTGCAAGGCATTTAGAGCTATTCAAGAGGGTCAGAGACCTCTCCTTTAATTTCCTTTTATCTTCTCTCCCCATGCTGCGTGACCCCAAGCATCTTTGTACTGATGGCCTGCCTTCTTGCAAGCTGTTTATTTGTGTACCTGTTTCTCCTTCACAAACAAATGGGGTGTTTCCTTTTAGCCCTTCTAGCAGTGGTGCTCTAAGCAAGGCCATGTCAGGCTGTAATTCTGTCCGTCCGCCCGTCCGCCTGTCCGTCTGTTCGTCCGTCAGTCCGTTTGTCCATCCGTCCATTAACCACTTTGGTCCCAAACAACATCAATCACTTTATGTTTATTTAATTGTGACAATACAGAGAACAAATCATCAGTTTACTAAACATGTGACCGAGACAAAACACGAGATACTATAGTTGACGCTTTCAACTGATACCTTGAACATCTACTGGTTGGATTAGCATGCAATTTGTTGGGCACGCATGCACCTTCATGCTGCTCTGTACTGTAGCTGTTGACCCCTAATGATTGTGTTGACCCAATGGCATCTCCTCGCCCACTGGTCTTAAGCCCATGGTCCCTATAGCACCCCTATGAACGTTCTGCTAAAATATAAGATCTACAAGCTCACAATGCGTTGTAATACAACATGTTGTGCGATATTTAGTGAAGAGGGAATAAGGAGGGGGTCTATAGTGCCCTCTTAACAAAATATATGGGGTTTAAAGATTTATCCTAACATTTCCACTTGCACACAAGTTACTATATCTTAAAACCGAACGGGCAGATTTAACACGAAACTCATAGAATCCATTCATGCTCCATTGAACCCCCATGGTCAAAGCTCTAGCTCCACCCTCAGGCCAAAATATCAACTTTTCACACAAGATATCTCATAATCCAAAGCTCCTTTCCCACCTGCATTGGAAGCCGTTAATCCATTGGCAATGTTCCATATTGGAGCTGCAGCTGAAGTGGGAATGAAAGCATAATTTATGGTGTTTTGTTGAATAAAACAACAATTTTGGCAAAAGCTTCGCTGGACAAAATACATTTTGATAGGTCATCTACAATAGCCTAAGTATGTATCATGTTCTCTTGATGACTACACGTTTTCTCTTGTAGAGACGACAACACTTGAAATGTATACTTGATACTAACTAAGATTTTGACATGTATTCTACGTGGCTTTTTCAGTGAATCTCTCAACAACGTTTAAAACTAGGTGTGAAGATGCGTATAGCGAGGAAGCTGGACGCTATCATGGACAACGGCTCACACACACTCCCATATGGAGATTGTGGGGAAGTAGAATCTGCAGTACACCATGGAGAAATACAAGACTTTTGTACTGGTAGCCATGAAGATGTGTAATGAGGCACACAATGGTCACATTCCGAAGAGATTTCCAAAAAATACTTATATAAATTAAGCCTATAGAATCAAGCCATCCAGGCTCCAGGAAACAGAACATGGATGACACTGCTATGCCCTATACAGTACGTTGTGCACGCACAAGTGCATGTGTGTGTGTGTGTGTGTGTGTGTGTGTGTGTGTGTGTGTGTGTGTGTGTGTGTGTGTGTGTGTGTGCGTGTGCATGCGTGTGCGTGCGTGCGTGTGTGGCTGTAGTTCATTACTGAGGGTGTTTCTTTTGAGTGTGATGTATTTTACCCTGCTGTTCAGTGCTGTATCTACTTTCCCTCTCTCCCTGTAACTTAACTAAATCTCTCCTACTATTTGGCCAATGCAAGGCATTAGGACTGGACTGCTTACAGTAATGTGATAATCTAATGTTCTAATCTAATGTTTTGGATTGGACATTAGTGATTTATATACAAAACTTCTCCACAAGAGCAATGCACACTGTTTGCCAATGACAGTACAGCATGTAATAATAGTACGTTTAGTTGACATTTTCCAAGTGGAAAAAAGTGAAAAATAAAATCCTTTTTGCCCTGACCATCGTGGGGCAGCGGTGGCCAAATTTGAAAGCAATATATTTCTAAAACTATGACACCTTTCAACGATTCCTTTTCAGGCAACCGTAAGATGAACCTAAGTAGGCTAGAATGGGGTTGGTAGGTTTAAGTATGTAGGACTAGTAGCATGCCAAAGTTTGTGCTATTGCCATAGAGAATGCATTGGGCGTTTAAGTTAAATAACTCAGAAACTACGAAACATTTCAAAGTAAAAAGTTCCAGCATGTGTCTCCACAGTAAGCTGAATAATAAAATGTGTGAATGGAGTTTCTAGGTGAAAGTGATTTTTTGATGTGCCAAAATCTGCCATTGAGCCCCATGTTAAAAGTCTCAAATTTGAAAGCACTATATTTCTAAAACTATGACACCTTTCAAAGATTCCTTTTCAGGCAAACATGTCCACCGTAAGATGAACCTAAGTAGGCTAGAATGGGGTTGGTAGGTTTAAGTATGTAGGACTAGTAGCATGCCAAAGTTTGCGCTATTGCCATAGAGAATGCATTGGGCGTTTAAGTTAAATAACTCAGAAACTACAAAACATTTCAAAGTAAAAAGTTCCAGCATGTGTCTCCACAGTAAGCTGAATAATAAAAATCACACCAGTGCGAACCAAGTGGTGCAACTCCCGTCTATTGGTTCTCTGTATCGTTCCAATTTGTATCATTCCAATTTCTTCTCTGTATCGTTTGCGTCCAGCAGGTGGCAGCCATGTCACATACTTCTCTCGTTCCAATTTCACGCATGCGCACACCTCTCGTGCTCACACAGGTACACAAACGGGTACACAGGTACATGGACATTGCATGCTGGATGTAGAAGTGGTTGCACCACTTAAAAAGTGTGAATGGAGTTTCTAGGTGAAAGTGATTTTTTACTCTCCTCCTGCCTGGGGCCCTCTCGCCTACTCTCCTCCTGCCTGGGGCCCTCTCGCCTACTCTCCTCCTGCCTGGGGCCCTCTCGCCTACTCTCCTCCTGCCTGGGGCCCTCTCGCCTACTCTCCTCCTGCCTGGGGCCCTCTCGCCTACTCTCCTCCTGCCTGGGGCCCCCCCGCCTACTCTCCTCCTGCCTGGGGCCCCCTCGCCTACTCTCCTCCTGCCTGGGGCCCTCTCGCCTACTCTCCTCCTGCCTGGGGCCCTCTCGCCTACTCTCCTCCTGCCTGGGGCCCCCTCGCCTACTCTCCTCCTGCCTGGGGCCCCCCCGCCTACTCTCCTCCTGCCTGGGGCCCTCTCGCCTACTCTCCTCCTGCCTGCATGGATATTATCTGATTTATCCACCGAGCCACTTAACGGCACACAGTCATACCTACTCTAGGTGATGGTGATTTGAACCAGCACCATCCCATGTTGGGTTTGATCCGGCAGACTTCTACTAGGTATTCTATGGATATTATCTGATTTATCCACCAGGGCTCTTAACTGCACACACTCCTACCTACTCAGCATCCTACTAGGAGTATGTGGCCAGCATACTTGTACTAGGATATGGATATGGACAGTGTCGGTGATCTATGGATATCAATTATCCACTGTCTGTGATTTGAACCGGCACACTTCTACTAGGTATACTACGGATAACATTTGACTTACCCGTTGGGCCACTGAGGCACACAATCATGTGGCATTTCTGTGCTGCTTTAAAGTTGTCTTTCTGAAAGTCAGTGTGCAAAGCAAAGTGTCACAGAGCCACATGACTAATGTGGGATTTGAACCCTGGACCTCTGGATCACAAGCACAGCCACTCATCACACTGAGCTAACTGCTGGTTACTACAACACAGCTTTTCTGTGCTACTTGATGTTAGTGTGGAATGCAAAGTGTCAGAGTAAAGACTGGGGTGGGATTGGCCGGCTTAATTATTTTGTTTGAACTTGAGTGGGGTTTGAACCCACCATCTCCCGATCATGTGGCAGCGTTCTAACACACTGAGCCACTGGCAATTCACACTTATTTTTTGTTTATTTTAGTCTTCTGAAATTAGACTTGAAAGTAAATACTTGAGTGGGGTTTGAACTCACCATCTCCCAAACATGTGGCAGTGTTCTAACACACTGAACCACTGGCTCCAGACAATTTTCACACTGCTTTTTTGTTTATTTTATTCTTCTGAAATTGGACTTGAAAGTAAAGACTTGAGTGGGGTTTGAAATCAACATCTCCCGATCATGTGACAGCGTTCTAACACACTGAGCCACTGGCAATTCACACTGCTTTTTTGTTTATTTTAGTCTTCTGAAATTAGACTTGAAAGTAAAGACTTGAGTGGGGTTTGAACTCACCATCTCCCGATCATGTGACAGCGTTCTAACACACTGAGCCACTGGTTCCAGACAATTCACACTGCTTTTTTGTTTGTTTTGTTCTTCTGTAAATCGGTCTTGTTCATCTAGTTTTTCACCCAGTGAGATCAGCCTAAGAGTCATAGGATTTTCTGTAGCTCATTTCAACTGCCGAAAGCCTGGATTGAACCAGGGACCTTTAGATATTCAGTCTAATGCTCTACCAACTGCGCTATTTCGGCTTGTAAGTGTCACATCCAGAATATATCTTTCAATGTATTGTTAGTTCTTAAACAAATAAACTCATACAGTTTTCCCCCAATGAGATCAGCCTGGGAGTCATACGGTTTTCTGTACCTCATTTGACCTGCTGAAAACCGGTTCCATTTGTACACTGTCAAAGTCACTAACTTAATACTATCAACATCTATCTATTCTATAGACCCTCTACAACAGTGGTTCCCAAACCTTTTCTTGTCAAGGACCCCCAAATTTACACTTTATTAGCCCGTGGAACCTATCCCTAACCCGGCTATAATCCATGGTCAAAAACGATGAAAAACGAGGATTTGAAAAAAGACAAAATCACTTCCAGACCATGGGCTACAGTCCATGGTGTCGGAGTGATTTTAGTCCTCAAAAATGTAGAAAAACGGCATGCTACAGTACCCTAACCCTAACCCTAGCCTGACCTAAGCAGAGACATTTCTGGTCTAGAGGGGCGGGTCGCGCCTCAGAAATGCGCACACCCTGATTGGATCTCATCGATCTGTCCGTCACCCCCGGCCCCTCCTCTCCCCCCTAGTGCAGCGCTACGTCACATCATTTAGAGCGACGCCCACCCGGAAGGGTTGACTCCCACTTTTAGACTGGTTCAGCCCACGGCTTTTTCCAGGCTTTCATCTTTCGAGCAGACGAAATGAAAGCCTGGGTATCGAGGCTACCCTAACCCTAACCCTTGATCGTAGGAGATAGTAATGTAGGACTCTACAGATCGAGTGCTATCCAGTCATAAAGTTTGAACACTTGAAGAAACTACTAAAGAAAACTGGAAACACCGCCAAACACTGCATCCTATCCGTAGGAATGAACAATCGACAGCAGGTGACAACAGAAACAGGACGGAAGACAATGAGGGCGGACACAAGTGTGGCCTACATGGGTCACATATAATTCGCCCAGCTGGTACCCACTTAAGGCCCAATCAGATCCCAGTTCAAACCCATATAGGCCAACACATGGTGGCGCACACATGGTTCTGAAATAAAATGGCCCATTTGGATACCACCTAAGATCCAGTTAGAAACCCACGTAAGCCCATATGGGCTAACACGGGTGGGCCCTTTGTGAACACTGGGTGCACGGCCCACTTGGAACCCATGCCCATAGCCCATGTCAAAACCCAATTGGGCCCAGATGTTATCTGTTATCTTGTGGAATGCTAATTGTATAGATTTCCATGTTGGTTGGATTTACTTAGTACCGTTAAACGACAATGTTTCTGCACTGCAGGGTTGCCAAGCGGTGCTGGAGCTACAGTACTGCAAGAGGCTCTGTGTGTGTGTGTGTGTGTGTGTGTGTGTGTGTGTGTGTGTGTGTGTGTGTGTGTGTGTGTGTGTGTGTGTGTGTGTGTGTGCTGCTGCAGGTGAGCCTTTTGTGTTGCAGCCCACAGCCTTCACAGGAATATTAATGACCGTGGTCGATTGTTTCTATTCATCAAGCCACTTCATCCCTGGCTGTTTTGTGTCTCTTTGGTGTCTTGAAAGGCCACGGTTGCTACGGGAACACTCATTGTGGCACCGGTCAGCCACGAGCCACGGCCGCTTCTCATCAGTGACACGACACGACGACAAGTGGAGAGAACATGAGCACCTTCTCCCCGAGTCCCCCGCAAAAGACCATGTACAAACACTCCCCCGGTAATCCGCGAGCAGAGACTCGCAAGCAGGGGACTGGAACTAATGAAGACAACTGTTCAATTACTAGCTCAATTAATGCAAGTGCCTGGAAGCATGGATCACAGATGAGCTGAGCAGCTAGCCTTAGATGTTGTGTGGACCACAACTGGAGGGGGGAAAACACGCCGAGACATTGCATTTCCCCTCAATCCCTTGGCTTAAGCAGACGTGGCTGCATGCCTCCTCTTCAAAATGGGTGTTTTGCGTGCATGCCTGGCTGTGTGTCTCATGCCTTTATCCGTTGTGTTGCATCGAAAAGTGTCTTTTTTTCCTTCAGCGATGTGATATGGGAACTCCTCTTCAGAATTCCCTCTGTTGCCATTGCTTTGCGCTTCAGAGCCTCCTCTGTGTGTATATTACATTAGACCGAGCACAACAAACAAGACCAATTTAGACTGATTCCTCTCATTCCAGCTTTGATTCTTGTTTGGACTTTGGACTGTATTGATCTCATCCAACTTGTTACGTTTCGTTGCTTCTGTTTCTAGCCCATTCTGACCTGAGATCAGATTCATACGAGGTTTCCGCCGGACACACACTGGTCTGATGAACCCATTCTGACCTGAGATCAGATTCTAAAAATGTCAGTCGCTCTTCGATTTTTCAAAAATAGCAGACCTACAAGCTCGTATCGCGCCACTCGGTGGCGCGATATGAGCTTGTAGATCTGCTATTTTTAAATAGCTAAAGCATAACATGATGCTGACACCAAAATGGGTGCCCGTTCAGAATGGGCTAGCTCATTTCTCTCTGTGTGTGTGTGTGTGTGTGTACGGTTGAATCCATGTTGTTTACAGTGTGTGATGATAACCCGTGGGGTTGTCAAGATTATTCTTATACCGTCCTCACTGTGGGTTTACAGGTTCACATCAATAGTCAGCCATGTTTGCTTGTAATTAAGTCCGCACAACAGCACAGATGGGACTCACTCTGGACCTCTTGGCCCAATTAAACCAAGGTTTCCTACCTCACTGCTGCTCTACGCTGTATGCCACATCACTTCCCTTACATATGCAGAGGTTTGATGAGCTGCAGTGCTGCTAGCGGCGCCGCGGCGGTGGTTAGCGTCGCTATATCAACACCACGTTCTCTATACTTTGGTTCCACTAGTGGCCACATGGGGTAAGTGCATCCTCATAATGTGGCACACCTTCTTAAATAGCAACTGCTATTACATGTTATCACGGAGCACCTTTTTGCCCAAAGGGAGATGTTAAAGCACTGATTAAAGATTAAAGATGGTGGGGGGGGGGGGGGGGGGGGGGGGGGGGGGGACACACCCTGCAACACAAAAAAAAGAAAGGGAAAAAAGAAAGAACTCTAATTATTTCCCTAGAAATGAAATAGAAATGTTAAATGCCACTTGGGGAGTAGGGTCTAATTATTACATTTATCTGTAAAAAGGCCCCGTGGGGATGTTTTCTTCCTTTATCTTTAGTTTTTATAGTTTTTTCTTTTATCCCTTATTATTCCTCCTCATTCAGACACCTTTTACCACGCAGTGTTCCTCTCATTATCCCATTCTGAACGGGCACCCATTTTGGTGTCAGCATCATGTTATGCTTTAGCTATTGAAAAATAGCAGATCTACAAGCTCGTATCGCGCCACCGAGTGGCGCGATACGAGCTGACATTTTTAGAATCTGATCTCAGGTCAGAATGGGTTAATCAGACCAGTGTGTGTCCAGTGGAAACCTCGTGTGAATCTGATCTCAGGTCAGAATGGATTATTACACATTGTGATAGATAATGCAGTTACTGGTCCCCCTCTGTAGGACACTGCGTTGTCCAGTAGTACATGTGTTCCTCTGGATTAGGAAACATTGATGGCAATTAGTGGAGGTGACTGTGGGTAATGCAGTTTAGTCCATGGTCCTCTGTGGCTCATTAGCTAATGCTATGCACTATAGACCTTTTGTTAAAACCACTGGCAGGAAAGCGGGATCGCTCTTTGCCTTGATTACACATGAAATGCGACTGTTTGCGTGCTCTTTCAGGCACATTATGGCATTGCATTTTAGAGGGACAAGAATGAACCCATAAAACACAAACTATAAAATCAGCCATCCTAAAATGAAGCTACTGTGAAAGCCTGATAAGCCACTGGCTTATCCTGTCCGCGTACATTCGTGATATGTCCGAGAGGAGTGTCGCACGGGTCTGTGTGTGTGTGTGTGTGTGTGTGTGTGTGTGTGTGTGTGTGTGTGTGTGTGTGTTTGCGTGTGTGCGTGTGTGGCGGCAGCACCCAAAACAAGGCTCCCTAGTGAGGTGACAGAGGCAGCTAAGCCAGTAAACAACGATGACAGTAATCATATGTGTTCCCGGCACTGTGCTTCATCACCTGTCCGGCACCAAGGCTTGTTAGAGGACAAATGACTCTTAATAAAGCATATTCTTTTCCCCTCTAACCCCCCCCCCCCCCACCCTCTCTCTCTGTGTCTCCACCCTCTCTCTCTCTCTCTCTCTCTCTCTGTCCTGTCGGCGTTCCCTTGCTTGCTACCCCCTTGGCCCCACCCCCACCTGGGGGAGGCCAGGTTGCCAGGCCGTCCGTGAGGGCGGTGGGATTGGTCCGGCTCCACGGCGAGATTGATTACCTCTCTAATCTCAGGACTGCCAGTGTGTCTCCAGGGCGAAAACTCCGGCATGAATCCCCCACCTCACCCCACCGACTACCACCACCTCCCTCTCCCCCTTGTTGGTCTCTGCGTGCACCCCACTCCCCCATCTCTCCCTCTCTCTCTCTCTCTCACCCGCCATCCCCTTCATCCCTCTGTCCCTGTGCTGCCAGAGGCACCGGGGGGACGTACGGCACTAAGTCACCACTCCAGACAGGCCTCGCTCCCTCGCTCCGCGCCTTGCCTTGTTCGCCATATGTCACGGCAAATGGGGCTCCCGTGGACACTGCCACGGGCTCACTGAAAGAAGGCAACAAACAAAAAGAAGGAAAAGGGGTGGCGGTGTTGTGGCTATAGGGGATGGAGGATATGGGGTGGGGGCAATAGGAGGGAAACACTAGAGCACCGTACCCCCTTTGCCAGGCTCGGCGAGATCGTCAGAGCCATAACAGAGCATGTCAACAAGATTGTCATTGGTGTATATATACGGATCAGACACCATGAATGACAAAAAAACAACCCAGCACACTCATTTTCTCGCCTCGGCGTTTAATATGCTTGCGTCTCTACTAGGCCGCGCTTGTTTGCTCCCTCACGCGGTTGGTCTTGAGGGTGCGCAGGCAGGCGATGACGCGGCGCCACCCGTAGTGTCATATTATCAACGTGTCAGGGACGCACTCTGCGTGACAAGTGTGTGTGTGTGCCCGTCGATGGTGAGACCCGCCATGCTGGCACTGGTGAAAATTAGGTCTCTCTGTGGAATGTGGAGACGTCTCCACCGTGGTGGCTGGGTGGTGACACAGACACAGTGGCTGGGTGGGTGGTGACACAGACAACTCCCCGGGTGTCACTTCATGGGTTCAGCTCCCACGCAAGGCTTCCACAGGTTGGTTAGAATGGGAGTGCAAACACAATGAAAACCCATTGACAGCACAATTAGCACTGGTTGGGGGTCTTGCACTTTTTTAGAAGAGGCGAGAGGGAGTGTGTGTAGTTATAGCAAGCGAAAATAATCATATAAAGTGTGATGCAAGAATCCTTTTCCTCAAATATTTGTCACGTTAAATCATCTAATCTGTCCCTTACATTTTGTTCTCATAGGTTTACATCAGAGTGGAGACACTGTCTTTTTACTGGCCTTCTGTTCAGACTGCAGCCAGTATTTTCTTACATCTCAAGGCAAATATTGTACTTTGTACTCCAAAGGAAACAGCTCCTATACTGTTGTTACTTTGTAAATATATATTGTTATATTATCAAATATACATTAACCACTTTAGCCCTATTTTATATATAGGCTATATTGAAAATAGCCGGTCTACGTTTGGTATTTTAAAGAATATTTTGATGCCAATACTTTTGCACTTTTTCTCTAGTAACTTTTGAGCACATACGTTTTTTACTTGTAACAGAGTATTTGTACATTGTGGTATACTATAGTGGTATACTACTGGTATGCTACTTTTACCTAAGTAAAATATCCGAGTATACTTCGTCCTCCACTGATCCTAACACCCACAGCCACACTCAGTGCCTTCTGAAGGGTGCAGTGACGAGTCCAACGGGTCTGTGATTCATGGCAGGATTCAGGAATGAGAGAGTGGGGGGGGGGGGGGGGGGGGGGGGCTGTGTGGGTTACTGTATATGTAGGCTTATGACGGTGAGAGGGTGCTGTTGTTGTATTGTGATGTGCTGTTTACATGTGTCTGCATGTATTTACCCCCAAGGGTCAGATACATTCAACATGCACATGCTACTGTATTGAATGCAGTGTTTGAAATGCCCTGAAATTAGATTATTATTTTTTGGTGTTGAGGAATGGCTAAATATACTCTATACAGACTCTTACAGGACTATATGCCAGTGGTCTGACATATGATTCATGGTATGATATTATCCCATTCTGAACGGGCACCCATTTTGGTGTCAGCATCATGTTATGCTATTTTTGAAAAATCGAAGAGCGACTGACATTTCTAGAATCTGATCTCAGGTCAGAATGGGTTAATCAGACCAGTGTGTGTCCAGTGGAAACCTCGTATGAATCTGATCTCAGGTCAGAATGGGTTATATACCGTCCACTTTCCGAACCGTGCCATTTTCGAGGAAGCCACTGGGTTACACTAATTTCAGTATGGTAAGAATATCTACTTTGAGGGCCTTGAAACAGAGCCAAAAATAGTCCTTGGAGAAAAGATTGACTAAATTCTAATTCCTCTTATTAGCCGGTGCAATACTGTATCCAACATTGACTCAATTATTCAGGTGCTGTAGGTTTCCGGAGCATTTTAATGACTTTGGAGAAAAAACGACAAATGTAAAAATAAAGCCATTAATGGGAAAATGGTCTTATTATTTATGTGCTATATACAAGGCCAGCACTGTGAACAGACAATGCCGATGTCGTCCTTCAATATACTTGAAACTTAACGTTCTCGATCCTTATTGGGAACGAGTTTAAAACCTCTTCATAATGATCACGTTTAGAATTGATTAAAAAAAAGTATTCATAACCTTTAACCCATTCTGACCCATTTTGGTGTTAGCATCATGTCGTGCTTTAGCTATTGAAAAATAGCAGATCTACAAGCTCATATCGCGCCACCGAGTGGCGCGATACGAGCTTGTAGGTCTGCTATTTTTTGAAAAATCGAAGAACGACTGACATTTTTTTAATCTGATCTGGGTTAATGGGTTAATCAGACCAGTGTGTGTCCAGTGGAAAACTCGTATGAATCTGATCTCAGGTCAGAATGGGTTAATCAGACCAGTGTGTGTCCAGTGGAAAACTCGTATGAATCTGATCTCAGGTCAGAATGGGTTAAGGCCTCTCTGGTCTGAGCCTACATCTCCGACCTATACTCGAGCCATATAGTATGTCCCAAAGAAGCGAACCTTGAGGTCCTCAGATAAAGCGCTCTTTAGAAATCCCAACTTCCAAGTTGAAAATGAATGGTGACCGGGCCTTTTGCTTATACAGAACCCTGACTCTCTGGAGATCAGGCTTGCAGAGTCCATCCCCCGTTTCAAATTTGTCCTGAAAAGTGCACTTTAAAAAGAATTGACCGGGCACCCATTTTGGTGTCGGCATCATGTTATGCTTTAGCTATTGAAAAATAGCAGATCTACAAGCTCATATCGCGCCACCGAGTGGCGCGATATGAGCTTGTAGGTCTGCTATTTTTGAAAAATCGAAGAACGACTTTTTTTTTTTTAGAATCTGATCTCAGGTCAGATTGGGTTAATCAGACCAGTGTGTGTCCAGTGGAAACCTCGTATGAATCTGATCTCAGGTCAGAATTGGTTAAAGCTGCTCTTATCCTCATTGCCTTACTGCATTTCTGCATATTGCTTGGTTTATCCTCTGTATCATTCATCACTTATTGTTGTTACACACCTACAGCGTGGTGTGTATTGCTTTTGATTTTATCCTCTGTGAAGTACTTTGTAACTTGGTTTCAAAAGGTGCTATATAAATAAAGCTTCATTATTATTAGTATTCCGTCACGTGGCAATGTGTGTCAGAGCTAAGACGTTCTGTCTGCCCAGTCACCCCCATGCAGCCACAGCTGATGTCATGGAACTTAGAGTGAGTAACGTCGAGAAGGTGAGTTCAGTGGAGAGTTGAGTTGAGTTCAGAGATCTCACTTGAGTCTCCGAGTGCACATGGACGGGGCCAGAGAATGTTCTTTGAAGTGCTCTTTCAGGCCGCTGTGGAGCGCGCATGCGCACACACACACACACACACACACACACACACACACCCACACCCACACCACACACACACACACACACACACACACACACACACACACACACACACACAGTTGGACGCACACAAGAAAACACTTGAGAAAGTCTTTGAGGGCACTGTTTTCTAATTCACCTCCACACCTGTTTATACCTTACCTCCTTTTTTTTCTCCATGTCTGAGTGAGTCAGTCGCGGGAAAAAAAAAAAGGGAAAAAAAAAGAGAGAATAAACAGCGTGGGTGAATCTGAGCAGAGAAACATCCTCTGGGTTTTTTTTTTTCCTTTTTTAAAAGAACTCCTCCAGATCTCATGTTTAATTTATGATGAAGGGGCTCAGGCATGATTCATCCTGGCATGGAAGCTGGAGTCCGTCTTTGTCTGCAGAGGAAAGCAGAATTGGACCGGACCTGACCGGACCAACGCCTGCTTGCACTGGTCCCCGTCGGGAAGGAGGGGGAGGGGGGGGCGGGTCCCTGGGGGGTCACACAGACTGGTCAACAGCTGAGGGCCGAGCTATACGCCTTTTTCATTGGAACCGGAGTCTGCTTAATTAAACTAGTTCCCCTCGGTCAGAAAGCAGCTGGAGGAGCCAGCTTACTCCGTGTGTGTCAGTCGGTGCCAGGCTGTCTCCGAGGCACACTCTGCCACACAAAGGCAGAGATGGGATATGAGTTCTGTTCTTAAACATGGGGGAAGATGTGTCGGTGAATGTACAGTATATAGGTTTAAAGATTCTAAGGAGGATAAGGCAGGATTGTCAACCCACAACCCTCCAATCAACGGCACAGCTTTATAACGCCAAGCACACGATGAACCAATTCAATTCATTTCAGGGCCGTGCACAGATCTGCATACTTGTGGTACTGTATATATGCAGACGAACATATCCTCTCACACACACACACGCACACATACAGTACGCACACACGAGCGCAAACTCGAACAAGGAAAAATGTTGTCAAGCCGAGCGCAGAGTAAAGATTAGGCATCCTTGTCCGCCTTCAGAGCTTTAACCCATTCTATACGGAAACCCATTTTGGTGTTAGCATTACGTTATGCTTTAGCTATTTAAAAATAGCAGATCTACAAGCTCATATCGCGCCACCGAGTGGCGCGATACGAGCTTGTAGGTCTGCTATTTTTTTTTTAAATCGAAGAGCGAATCTGATCTCGAATCTGATCTCAGGTCAGAATGTGTTGATCAGACCAGTGTGTGTCCAGTGGAAACCTCGTATGAATCTGATCTCAGGTCAGAATGGGTTAACAGCGTGGTCAAACCTGGGGCGATTTAGGCGAGGAGGGCGGAACACTGGAACTGTGATAGAGTGGCAACTGATAGTCAACAGAGAGAATGTGATAGAGAGCGAGAAAGAGAGAGGAAGAGAGAGAGAGAGAGAGAGAGAGAGACATTGGTGGTGGGGTTGCAAAGTGGGGGAGGGCAAGATGGGAAAGAGCAAGGAATGAGGGGAAGCTGGGTACAAAATAGCCAATTTCATAGTACACATGTGGATTAAGTTCCCTCCTTTGAAAGCGCTTCGGAATGCCCATGTACCAATTACGCCCCGGCGGTGTACAGACGGGCGCTGTGGGCCCGTGTTGTTGGATGTTCTCGTGCCTGTACATGCCCAGGCGTGCCAGCTTGTCTGCGGGCAGCATTTGGTGCCTGCTTTGATTCAGTGCCAAGCAGGGCCTCGCAGGCTCTTGGCACCCTGACACCTCCCCGTCAATACGCTGGCATACGCTGGCATTGGGGGGGTATCAAAAATGACCCAATTAGAAGCATGGCAATGTGTTCCGACAGGCACTACCTGCTCGGGTGACTTTAAAGTTGCTCTCTCCCTTTCTCTGTCACTCACTCTCAATACCTCCATTTCTTTCTTTCTTTCTTTCTTTCTTTCTTTCTTTCTTTCTTTCTTTCTTTCTTTCTTTCTTTCTTTCTTTCTTTCTTTCTTTTGAACTGCTCTTATTCACCCTTTTCCATCTCTCTTATTTTGTGCGAGCGTGTGTTCATTTAAATTGTTTGCAACAAACATCCCCCTGCGTTTGCAAGTACACAGAAAAGGAGAGAATTGATTTTGACTAAGAACACTATGATTAGAGAGCTCAGTGACAGAAACATTACCCAGAGAGTGGGCTTGTCGGTGCTCATCGCTGTGACTGACAAGTCTCTGAATCTCCCATTCTCTTTTTCCGCCAGTCAGTGTCTTTTTCTCTGCCATTCTACTGCTCCGTCCCTGGCTTCTGTGTTCTTGATCCGTCTGTCTCTTGTTCTCGCTGTGTGTGTGTGTGGCTGGGGTTCAGATAGTGTGTCTGTCAGTGCGGTGTATATTTCATTACACGCGTTTGTCTCTCTGCCGGTGTGCTCTCGCGTCTGTCAGTCTGTCCGTTTGAGGTCATGACTTGATCCATGCTCTTGGTGTGCGCCCACAAATCACTGCATGCTTAGCACTGTGCTTGTGTTATAGTGTATGTGTGTGTAACTCTGTGTGTGTGTGTGTGTGTGTGTGTGTGTGTGTGTGTGTGTGTGTGTGTGTGAGCGTGCATGAGCGTGAGCCAGCATATGTCTCTCCAGTGTACGTACAGTGAGCATGGTGGAGGCATCAAACAGTTATCAATATGGCACTAACCTCAGAAAGGCGGCGTATATCAGAAATGCAGCATCCCCATTCTCTTTGATTCACACGCAGCAGATGTGCTAGCATCCCTCGTTCAGCGCGGCTCTTCAACTCCCACTGATAGCATGAAACACAAAGCGTAGCGCTTTTGTTATACATGACGCAAGAGGCATCCCACGTGGAGCCCAAGTTGTTCGTATAGCAGTAAGGCCTCGCTAATAACAACAGGCTCCATATTTCATCTACTGTGACATGAGAGGGGGGAAAGGAAAGATTCAAGTCCACCCACTTTTTTTTTCAGAAGACGGTGGGAGTGACAGTAAATGGTTTGCTCAGTGTTAATTAACTCAGACTTTTTTTTTTTTTTTTAAGATATTTTTTTGCGGCTTACGCCTTTATTGATTTTTTAAGGGATAGAAAGTAGGCTGACAGGAAACGGGAGAGAGATGGGGGGATGACATGCGGTAAAGGCCGTGTCGGGTTCGGGAGTCGAACCCGCGGCACACCGCGACTGGATCACCAGTCCGGTGCCCAGACCGTTACGCTACGGCCTGGGCCTTAACTCAGACTTTCAATTGAGCATGAGGGAATGAGTATTTTTCACCAGACTTCAATTATCACTCAGGATTTTTGGTGTTTGGTGTTATTTGGATTATTAGAGGTGTCTTGGGGGGGGAGTCATCAAGATATTATTCACATTTTAGATACTTTCATGACGTGTATGTTTGAGTCATCTCATTTTTCAACTTCATACGGTGAAGACGACAACAATTTGGGCTTCTTCATAATCATGGGATCCATGTTTTGAGGAACGGGCCAATAATGAATGACTCCGCTGCAGCCTTTCTTAATAGTTTTCTGTATATTCCCTGTTACATCTCGAAAGGCTCTCAATTACCTCTCATTAGACGCAACGCCCCAGTCGACCTATTTGAGAGCAGAGCGTGAAGGCATTTGGCATCTGCTGCCCTTTGGCGTTTGCTCTGGTCTCGACTGGCATGCTAGAGAGCAGGCTGCCAGCCGAGATGGGCAGTTGGCGCCACGTCCACTACCAGCTGGTGAGGTTCTGTAACCACAGAGTCGACCACAGTCGTGCTTATACCCTAACCCAGTGGTTCCCAAAGTGGGGTCCGGGGACCCCCAGGGATCCTGGATGGAGTTCCAGGGGGTTCCCAGCTAAATCATAGTTTGGAACCAAATGGACCCTTATGGGTCTGTAACTCTGAGAGCGTAAAAGTGAAACAAATGGACCCTAATGGGACCCTAATGGGGACCCTAATGGGTCCATTTGTGTTCCATTTGTAGTATAGGTTAAAGTAACATTGATTTTACAATATACATTGGGGATCCCTGAGATAGAAATGCATGCTATTAAATGGGGGGGTCCGTAGACGAATGCATGTCAAACTGGGGGTCCTTGAAATTATAAACGGGTTGAGAATCACTGCTGGAGCCATAAAAACCTTCTCTTGTTGGGGTCCCTGGCATATATTTTCAAATGGGGGGGTCCGCAGGCTGATTAGTGTGAATCTGGGGGGTCCTTGACATGAAAAAGATTGGGAAGCACTGCCCTAAACGCAAACATGTATAGCAGTATGGGACACTGACATTATTGTCCAGGTGTGTACAGTATCAATATCAGCCTGACGCTTAAACATGCATTGTAAATCTCCCAGAGAAATGTAAAAGGGGAAAAAAAGAAAAAGAGTTTGGGGTTGTTGAAGTGGATATTTGGCAGGGCTAATCTGATGCAGGTGTAAGAATGTAATATTAATCTTAAAGGAATGTTATTAAAACCGTGAGAAGGTGCTTCCCTGCTTGTTAGGAGGGAGTGTCCCTTTTGAAATGTCTGCTGTTTCTGGCACTGCTTGTGTTTGAGGCAGGTGCAGGGTATAAGCACACGCACGCACGCACACACGCACACACACACACACACACACTCACACACACACACACACACCCTCACACACACACATGTGTGCGTGCACCTCTATCCTTGTGAGGACGACTATTGACTGATTTCCTGCTGACCTTAACCTTCATGGCAGATTCTAGCCTAGTCTCCTATCCGTAACCCTTTGGGAAAGTGTCATAGTAGCTTGTTTACAACTGAAACGGACTTCCTGTGCACTAACTTCCTCTTCAAAATAAGAGCCACATGGAATGTTTAGTCAACACTAGTTTCATTTCTAAGTCTACTTACAGGACATCACATTTGAGTTCCTTTTGAATAGCTGTCAGAATTCTCTACATAACTGTCTCAGCTGTTGGTGCGCAAATGCGCCTTTTTGACATTTTGACATTTTATGCGCACTGGTGCATCGGTTGTGATATATTAATAACATCTAAACATGAACAACATGAACAACATGAACAACAACAACATGAACAACATGAACAACATACTCTTAAGTTATTATGCATATTGCATTGTCGCTGAGAAATATTTTCGAGTAAAAAACAAAAAAAACAACAACAAAAAACGAATGGTTCAAGCCCATTAATTAAGATTCGAGTGCCAACCCTAACGAGCGAAGGTTCGAACCCCGAATGTTCGGGGACAGCCTTAACACAAACAACACACACACACACACACACACACACACACACACACACACACACACACACACACACACACACACACACACACACACACACACACACACACACACACACACACACACACACACGCGCATGCACGCACGCACACACACACACACACACACACACACACACAAACAGAAGGATTTTCTCAGGGCATGGCTGGGCTCATGGTGTAGGTTGTCAGAGTGGCTGCAGGGCCTGACACCCCATAATACTCCCACTGCAACTCTCCATAACAACAGAACATACATCTACGCATTATACATTTAATGTGGTATAGAATGCAGGGGTGATTTTCTTTGAAAAATTGCCCCCATATTCTGGCACAGAGTAAAATAAAAGGATAAGACACGTACACGCACAGGCATGCACACACGCACGCGCTATACACTGCTCCCCAGCTGCTTCTCTTTGTGATTGATTGGAGGTTTGGGTTAAATTATCAAAAAAGCTTTTACGATTATAGGACAACTTCTTCTCTTAAGGCACCTGTTAAGGCTCTTTTAGCCAGGAGAAAAAACACACTTCATCATTCCGCTCTGAACGATTTCTCTGCTCCCTAACCCCCCGGCTCTCTTTCTTCATTTCTTTCTTTCCTTTTTTGTCCCAGGGACCCTTCATTTTTTAGCAGGAAAGACCACAGAACGCTAAAGAGGATGCAAGGCTTTCAGGGCAACAGTTTATATACGAGTAACGGGGGCCTCCAACTAATTTGTACGACAAGCCACATGCCTGGCACTGCAGTGCAACAGCTGAGTGCTTTCAGAGAAAGACTAATTTGACTTTGGCCATTATCCGTTGATAGATAGGAGGCCTGCAGGTGCCTCGCTGAACCCCTCAGGGTGTGGTTTCAGAGATGGAGGACATGTTTTTACCCATTGACAGTGATGCAATACGACCCAGGAGCAAGGGTACTAATGTCCGTGTGGAGTCCACTCAATCCCATCGTGTCCTATATCCTCGCCTCGGCCACAGCCTGCGGAGCCCCATAACCAAAGAGTGTGCCCCACCAACCACGAGTCATTAAGGCCTGTGTGGGAGACAGGGCTTTGGGGTCATGGCGGCGGAGGGTATAATGTATGGTCTCAAGATGGCCTCACAAATCAGAGGGGCCTTTTGCCTCCACATATCAAGAAAACTAAGTGTAGCAAGAGCTCCGATAACTAAGGAAGTGGCGTCATTTTTTTCTCCAATATCCCATTACGTTAAATTGAGGAATGTGTTCATTAAACCCAATTGCTGACAAAATGTTTTAACCAAATTTTTATATTACTGTGATTCCAGTAAAATAAGGACCCCCAGGTAGTTATTTTGTAAGAGAAAGTCCCATAGACAAAGTACTTTGGTTCACATGGTATCGCAAAGGAGGAGAAAAATCACATATTGCAATTAATTATCCTGAATCCTTTCAGTGAGGTTCTCCACCAAATTTAAAAGCCTGAAACTTGACCATTAACCTCCAAATGGATGTGAAAACCCGCTCGAGTTTTCGCACCTCTCTCGTAATACAATGCACTGCAAAAAAGGACTGTGAAATGAAATGATGAGTTTTAAATGTATTCTTTTTTTTCTCCAGGCAAACTCAATTAGCAACTCACATTTCCCACCTCGCCTTTTTAACCCATTCTGAACGGGCACCCATTTTGGTGTCAGCATCATGTCGTGCTTTAGCTATTTAAAAATAGCAGATCTACAAGCTCATATCGCGCCACCGAGTGGCGCGATACGAGCTTGTAGGTCTGCTATTTTTGAAAAATCTAAAAAAAACGACTGACATTTTTAGAATCTGATCTCTGGTCAGAATGGGTTCATCAGACCAGTGTGTGTCCGGCGGAAACCTCGTATGAATCTGATCTCAGGTCAGAATGGGTTAAAAGAGCCTTGCATTAGGACCAATGCTAGTTATTATTTCCAGTGCCAACATTTTTTACAAATCATTTCTGTTTGCCTTTCCTCTGCTGCTGCTGCTGCTGCTGCTGCTGCTGCTCGCTGTGCCGTTATGTACAAAAGTGGACTCTAATTATGAAAGCATTAAAAACCGCTGTTGAAGGACTTAGGTACATTACACCACTCAATGACATTCCACCCGCCATTATGTTATTAGCAGAGTGCTATATTCAGGGGGAAAAAGGGCCTTTAATTGAGAAACTGTTGGAGGAAACACATTTAAAACATAACCGCCGGTATATAGCCTCTCTCCCGGGCCCTCGTTGTCGGCAGCTGTGTTCTTTTGTGAAGAGCTTCTCATCTCGACATATTTGGATAAAATCCCTCACTTTGCCGACAGTCAGTTCTTTTTAGGGTTGCACGTGCTCGCACACTCATGCACGCGCGCGCACACACATGCACGCACGTGCACACACACACATGCACGCACACTTTTGTCTAGAGTAAATCTTTTCACTGTTTCACCTACAAAAGAGGGAGAGGCCCAAACAAACCTTGGCCCCCACATCCGTTATGTTGCTCCGTTAATCTGGAGCCGCTTGTGCTTAATTTATACTCTGTCCTGCGATGGTGTCAGTGCGCTCTGAGAGCTTGTAGATCAGCTATTCTTTGGCATGTGACACTGGCGCGTATAACCAAGTGTAAATCAGCCTTCAGTAGCCTAGGCATAGGATGACCTTGTTTTTATGACTGGGGCTCAATGAAGCAACATAGAGACTTTTCTATGTGTGTCAAATAAACGTCCTTGTGTGTGTACAGTACTCTGTGTGTGTGTGTGTGTGTGTGTGTGTGTGTGTGTGTGTGTGTGTGTGTGTGTGTGTGTGTGTGTGTGCGTGCGTGCGTGCGTGCGTGCGTGCGTGCGTGCGTGCGTGCGTGCCCGTGTCCATGTGTCCAAAACGTGTGCATCCACACACACAAACGCAAACGCTCCAATGTGGTGTTTGCCCATATAAGAAGCGCCTGCCTGCGTGTTTCCTTTGACTGGCGGACTAACAGATGGGGCAGAGGCAACGTCCTGCGCCGTCTCCACACTCTCTCCCGACGTGTCGTCTGTCATTACGTTCAGGTCATTGTTCGGAGCTCAATGGCAGCGTGACTGACTTGACCAGGGCTTGACAACTGTGCCTGTCTCCCACAGACATGGTGGTGTGCAGAGAGGAGGAGGAGTCGCATGCAAACCCTCCTCAATCGTCACAGAGCAGATACTTGCGTGTTATTGTGGTGTTTGGCCTGGTTGATTTCCCCCCCAAATTAGCACTATAACACTCTAGCAGATGTTATTATGTTGGTTGAAAGGATTGGACTGGAAGAGAATAGAATGAGCGTCTGTGTGCATGATGCGCCTTTGTGTGCGTCACAATGTGACGGGTTGTATTTATTTTTATGTTTTGGTTTCCCATGAATTAACAAATTATTTTGTACTAAGTGGTATAAATGTAGATTTCTTTCCTTTTTTTAAAGAATTGTATTTGTCTTTAAATATAATCCTTTAATGACACGCCCAACATAGGGAATTATGTCTGTGGGTTTAACTTTTTATTAATATTTAACAAATGAAAATGATTAACCAGAGCTTGTGACTAAATTATAACTATACGGATCCATTTGGAACACAGATTTTTATTTTTATTTTTATTTATTTTTCAGTGTTTTGGACATACAAGGTTTGATTTGAACCTGCGACAGGCCTGTGTAGTACATAATGTAATTTTAGTATTATTTTGTGCTTGCGTTGCACAGTATGACTTTCCGTTGGGACCCCATATGTTATCATATCATATTGCATTGTAATACAACCCTGGGACACTGAACAGTCATCAGTGCACGTCTAATAACACACATTAAACAACCTGACTAGTGTTTATTTTTGAGCGGTGCCACTCCATTACGTAGCAACGTGTGTGTTTGTGTGATGTATGTCTGTCTGTCCCTGGGTCTGTCCCTGGGTCTGTCCTTGGGTCTGTTTGTCCGAGCACGAAAAGCTGCAACACGGTAACTCTGTCATTTCTCCACCGTTTCGGACACTGCAAGGCTCGCCGGAACCAGGCCAGGCCCCCTGGGTGCGTTCCTGGGGGTCTGGATGTTCCGGGGAAACCCACCGGGGACCCCCACGCTGTAACTCTGTCATTTCTCGACGCTTTCAGATGCCGGGGCGGCTCGCCGGAATCGGGCCAACCCCCCCCCCCCCCCCCTGGGCACGTTGCTGGGGGTGGTCTGGATGTTTTGCGGGCACCCCCTGGGGACCCCCACACGGTACAGTTGCACCACTCACTTCACACAGGCGTGATTTTTTTTATTTTTAAGCCAATTGATTATAAATTGTGGTGCTTTTAAATTCGTGCCAACCATTTTCAAAACCCATACCTTAGGTTTGAAGTTTCTTAATGCATTTTTCCTACTGTCCAGGAAGATATTGTTTTCCATTCCTTTCATTACTGTATGAAAGTACGGGACTTGAAACTTGAAAATGTTGGACAAATATTGTATTTGTCCAAATACTGTACTGTATTACTGACACTGTGTGGTAATGTAAATTGCAAACATGAACGTAATTATACACAGCGACATGCATATTAGCTGGAGAAGCACAGAATGTTAAGGTGGATTTTATAAGCTACATGGAAGTTTGAATAAAGAAAGCAGGTAAATCAGATAATTACAATAAAAATATATTATTTGCAATATAGTTCACAGTATACAATATGCTAAAAGCACCAGTTTTGTCCTTTGTTTGTACATTTGGTGTTTACGTTCGTTATATTTCTGTCTGTGGACCCAAAAGATGCAGTTCTAATGGAACACAGTAATGATCTTAGGATCAATTTCCTGCTGACCTCTAGCCGTAAACGTAACCTTAACCTTAATGGATAATCTCGACGCGTCTCCTCGCCGTTGCAGAAAAAGCATTTGAAAATGAAAAACGTTTCAAGAGAATTGTCTTGTGTTTCTTTTCTTTCTTTCTTAATTTTTTTTTTGTAGATATTTCTTGGCTTTTTTCTGCCTTCATTAGATAGTATAGAGTAATAGAGGATAGGCTATGCGTGTGTCTCTGACCGGGCACCCATTTTGGTGTTAGCATCATGTTATGCTTTATCTATTGAAAAATAGCAGATCTACAAGCTCGTATCGCGCCACCGAGTGGCGCGATACGAGCTTGTAGGTCTGCTATTTTTTTTTAATTTTTTTAACGACTGACATTTTTTAAATCTGATCTCAGGTCAGAATGGGTTTAATCAGACCAGTGTGTGTCCAGTGGAAACCTTCGTATGAATCTGATCTCAGGTCAGAATGGGTTAAAGTAGATTTGGGGTTTTGAGAGTGCCAATGCAAGCCATGCATGCAGTGTCTTATTTTACCCACAAAAGACACTGTGTAGTATGTCCATTTCATGTTGTTGTGACAGAAACAGGGCCTGCATGTCAAGTCTCTCATGTTGCACTGTGCTGAAGGTTGCATCCATCCATCCATCCTTCCATCCATCCATCCATCCATCCATCCATCCATCCATCCATCCATCCATCCATCCATCCATCCATCCATCCATCCATCCGTCCATCCATCCATCCATCCATCCATCCATCCATCCATCCATCCATCCATCCATCCATCCATCGCAGGGCCCTTGCACTTGGCCTGGCCCCTGGGCAGCGGTAGATGGGACAGCTTATTATTGATGGGTTTGGACTTCTAGACTTTTCCGCATCCTTTCTGGCCTTGCTCACAGACCCCCCCAGGGGTCATGGCTACACTATACCGTATATATATATATTGCTGATTATATATGTATGCATAAATCTGACTGGGCCCGAATGCAACGCGCGCACACTTGTTTATGCCTGTGTGTAGTGTGTTCGCTGTATGCATGCGATTTTACTCCCCATGTATGCACTTGTGTTTTTGGATGCGTGCGTGCGTGCGTGCATGCGCGCAAGAGATTTATATGTGTGCGCGTGTCACAGTGTGTGTGTGTGTGTGTTGTCCCGGCATGCATGTGTGTTGCAGGCATGCGATAGGAGGTGTGACTGTTAGAATTAGATGTGTGTGCATGCTTGCATATGCACCTCTGTGGCTCTCTGTCTCCTGTAATCTGATATATAGTGCACATGATCACTCCCCCCTCTCATCCACCGAAGGCACACCACTGCATCACACTGCTCTCAAGTGGCCAATATACTGCACACAGCTGAAGTCCCGTGTCACTGATGCGTGTCCTTTTTACTCATAACATTTCCTTCGGCTTATAGCACGCCTCAACCGGCAGCACCGTGTATTTTCTTTCATCCCCCCCCCCCCCCCCTTTTTCTTTTACACACTCTGCCATCCTCGTTTGAGTGGAATAAATCCTCTCCGATCCATTTATTAATAAGAACTATTGACCAACGCTATCGACTGTAGCTCAAGGGCCCCGCCATTCGATGAAGTGTGTTAACCTTGTGTGTGTGTGTGTGTGACTGTGTGTGTGACTGTGTGTGTGTGACTGTGCATGTGTGTGTGCGCGGAAATATACTTGCTAGTGCAACACTCCCTTGGCGACGAAATAGAAA
>NC_139698.1:53151903-53175705 GCF_964188405.1 Protomyctophum parallelum
ACAAAAAGGTGCTTTGTAGATGTGGAACAGAAAGAGGTAGAACGGTAAAGGCAGAGGCATAGAGACAGTCAAAGACAGACACCCCCAAAGTATACACTGTAAAACCAGCTGCATTAATTCAACTCAAATATACAAATGGAACCACGGGGACCCGTAACGGTCTTCTGAGTTACGTTAACGCCGAGGATGTTATTGTATACCTGCATGACATTCCTCATCAGATCAGCCTTGCCTGACCGCACCTCTCTCTCTCTCTCTCTCTCTCTCTCTCTCTCTCTCCCTTCGTATACCTCTCAGGACAGGGCAAGCTACAACCTCAGAGGCACCGTGTGAACTCCCAGATTGTCACTTCCACTGTGGAACGCCATGGCCCCCCGGGACAGACAAGTATAAAGAGAGGAGAGGTTGAGATATAGATGAAGAAAGTCGGTGAGAGACAGAGACAGAGAGAGAGAGAGAGACCTGGTTAACCCATTCTGAACGGGCACCCATTTTGGTGTCAGCATCATGTTATGCTTTAGCTATTGAAAAATAGCAGATCTACAAGCTCATATCGCGCCACCGAGTGGCGCGATACGAGCTTGTAGGTCTGCTATTTTTGAAAATTCGAAGAGCAACTGACATTTTTAGAATCTGATCTCAGGTCAGAATGAAAACTGTCAGGATGTAGAAGACATTTTTAGAATCTGATCTCAGGTCAGAATGGGTTAAAAGCACAGTAGGCAATAGGTATCATATTAGGGGTGTGTAATGTGCCATGTCACCTCAATGGCGTGCGGCGCGTTAAGGCTATAACCTCATACACCACGCCGTTTATTTTGTCACTAGGGATTATTCGGAAACAAACGGGCTTTGCTGGAGGAATACGTGGTTCGTGCGGCGTGCGCATGTTCGCCTATATACGCCGCGTCGGTGTGCAGGTTAATAATTTATCACAGGTTTGTTTGGCATTGGTATGCGTACATGCGTGCGCATGCATTTGTATATAGTATGCATGTATGTGATGTGTGTGTTTGTGCATATATATATATGCATGTGTACTGTGTTTTGTGTATGCACATTCATCTCTTTGTGCGTCTGTGTGCGCGTGCGCTTGTGCGTGTACGTGTGTGTGTGTGTGTGTGTGTGTGTGTGTGTGTGTGTGTGTGTGTGCGCGCGTGTGTGACAGTGTGTTGTGTGCAGCTGCACGCTGACATATGTCACCTTTAGTATTTCCCTTTAAGTCCATGGCCACCATTTTTTTCTTGTGTTTTTTTTCATGTGCATTGTATATACAGTGTGTGTGTGTGTGTGTGTGTGTGTGTGTGTGTGTGTGTGTGTGTGTGTGTGCACGTGCACGCGTGCATGTGCATCTGCGTGCATGCTCACACGTGTCAGTGTATTAAAAGGACAGTGTGGGGAGGGGAGGGGAGGGAGGGGGGGAGGGGGGGGGTGCAGGACCGGGGTGGAGAAGAAGCACTGAAAATGAGAATGTAAATACGGGGGCGAGAGCGTCTTTCTCTCTCTCCACCTTATACAACCCCCCCCCCCCCCACCCCCACCCCCCCCCTCCTCTCCTCCTCTCTCTCTCCTCCTGCACGCGAGGGCGAGCTGGCTAGGGGGTGACCTTGCCCGGTGTAATTAAAGTGAAACACCTTGACTTGTCACCATTGCCTCAGACAGCTTAAATCTCCCTAATGTAAATGGAGGCTGTGGCGCTGACGCGCGGCTAGGCATGGCCGCGGAGAAGATACAAGAGCTGGTGATCCATCTCTGTACCGGAGCAACGCGCGCGCGCACGCACGCACTTTCCCTCTCTCGGTCTCTATCTGTCTCTCTCTCTCACTCTCACACACACACACACACACACACACACACACACACACACACACACACACACACACACACACACACACACACACGCACACACACATTCTGTCTTTCTATCTTCTCAGTCACATCCTTTTCCCCCACCCCCTCCCTCTCCCTCTCCCTCTCTCTCTCTCTCTCTCTCTCTCTCTCTCCCCCTCTCGTTAGCCCCCACCCCATGCTGCCATCCGGGGCCTTTATTTATTCTACGCCCCAGACAGTGCTGTGCTTACCTTTAAAACATTCTGACCTGAGATCAGATTCATACGAGGTTTTCCACTGGACACACACTGGTCTGATGAACCCATTCTGACCTGAGATCAGATTCTAAAAATGTCAGTCGTTCTTCGATTTTTCAAAAAATAGCAGACCTACAAGCTCGTATCGCGCCACTCGGTGGCGCGATACGAGCTTGTAGATCTGCTATTTTTAAATAGCTAAAGCATAACATGATGCCGACACCAAAATGGGTGCCCGTTCAGAATGGGTTAAAACAGCAGCAGCAGCAGCAGCAGAGCAGAGCAACAGCAGCAGAGCAGCAGAGCAGCAGGGCCCCATGGGAGATAGCTCAGGTTGTCGTGGCGAAAGACGACACAAAGATGCAGACTAAAGCCTGTTTTATGCGGTGGTGCGTGGCGCGCGTCGACAAAATAGCAGACCTATACAATTAAGCTCATGACACGCCGCGCACTCGCAGCGCACACACGTCATGAGCTAATATAAGGTCTTCTATTTACTGGTATGCGCCACGTCGAAAATAGATTATCTACAGGCTCATACCATATGTGTTGTGAGTTTGTAGATCTTCTATTTCCGACACCTGCGCAACGTAAATATAGATTAAAGGAACCGTTTTCCGTTTTTTTTTGCGTCGTCTCCATATATGGGTCATCACTGACGCTCAAAATGGGGCGGTTCCATTTCTGTTTGTCTATCGACAGTCTACAGCACACTCTGACCCCATTTCCACTAAAGACGCTTCAGCTCAGATTGACCATCATACATTTTTTTGCAAAGCTATTGCCTGTTAGTAAGGCGGTGTGGCTCTGCTCATGTGATATCAGATTATCTGTGTACCGAGACACAGGTCTGATATCACATTTGATATATGCGATTATCTGTGCACCGAGACACAGCTCTGATATCAACGACCCCCCAGAATTGCATTGAATTGGGAATGAGGGCGTGGATGAGATAGCTCGTAGCGAATGATTGAGAAGGGAGATGACCTGGAGAGGCAGCTCATTTAAAGAAGCAGAATTAATTACTAAGGGGAATGAATGAGGGGTACAATATAGAATAACCTTCTGCCTTCCGTGCCTCAATGAACTATCGCTTACGCTGGATTTCTAGAATTTCTAGAAAGAATGAAATTCATTTATTTGATTTAACGGACACATGTTTCCGCTGTGGTTCCCTCTGGTATGGCAGGAAGGAATACGGGCCCCAAGTTGGCAATTAGCGGTGAAATTCTGTTGACTTTGTCCTTCAATTGAAGCTCTGTAACACAAAGGTCTTGTTGACCCTTCTGTCCCGCTCGACATTAGAAGTCATGGCAACGTGTTGCCAAATGGCAGCACACTGAAGTCCAGGCTCATTTGCAGTTATGGGGGAACCGGGGGAACTGCCTGAAACGGGACCGGGTTCGCCTGCCAAAGAAACCTCAACCCTGTCTGAATGCCGCCATATACACGGCATGTGAAAGAATGCTCCCAGGCCCCCCTGTGCCAACTTTACCAGTTGCTGCTGGCTTGTGCCAGGCATCTCTCTCTCCCTCCCTCCCTCGCCCTTGCGTTGCCCAGGCAGTGGGCACCGTGACAGGAGCCAGACGCCCATCATGTGTCATAGCGCCAGGCAGCGTGCACTCTCGCCCTGACCCCCGGGGCGTCGCGGGCACTGTCCCGTATATGCTGCCCCGGTGCGATGCCAGGGTCATGCCAGGCAGAGGATGTGTCCTACGGCGCACACACACGAAGCTCGGAGGGGTCCACTGGCGTCGGAGCGTGCCAGTGCCAACACAACAGGGATTTAGTCTGGCAAAGAGCGTCGTTTCCTCTGTCTCGAGTGCCCTGCGGTTATGGGACTTGCTGGGCTGGTGATCCGGCTCTTTAACTCTTCTCTGGTAGACATCACATTGATCAAAGGGCAGGTATGCCCTACTAATCCTTTCATGTATCTCACATCATTAATTTGTATTGGTCTAAGTCAGTGGTTCTCAAACCTTTTCATGTCAGATTATATGTATTTGGACACAGACCTGCCATGCAGGAACCCCCCTTTGTTGTTAAATGTTACAAAAAAAAACATTTCACAGTGCTTTGTGAGCTTGTAGATCGGCTATTTTCAAATACCCAATGTATTTAAGCGATGAAAGTGGTTGAACCAGTAAAGTGCATTATTCACAACCGGAAATCCAAGATGGTGGATTTTGATTTGATGAACTGCAGGGTTCAAAGCGGGTCTGTAGAAAACGTCACGTCATACAGTGGTGAGCAGGTGAGAATGGCGGTGATACCACTTGAGGACCTCCGTGGTGCCTCTGTGGCACCACACCCCTTTTAGTGGTACCACGATTCACACTTCATTTAAAGGTGTCAATGGTTGTAGTGTGATCAGCCACAGTGTGGCTTTTTTTTTACTAGATTCATTGGTGAATGCATTTCAACAACAAGTGACTTTTACTTGTATTTTTATGTTTTATAAACATAGAAAATAAAGCAGAATCCTTAGGATGAATTCAAAGCAATTGTTTCTTTAAACAAAACTGTGTTTATCATACCCGTTGTGAGATATTTGCCCCTTGTGGCCGTGAAGGGTACTGCGCCTGGGTGCGTTTGTAATTGACTAATACATTAATTAATAATCATTAATGTTTCAAATCGAAATTCATATGGTCAATGCCTGTGTGAAAGGTGGGAGTGATTGGTGCAGGCAGTAGGGAGTTACGGCAATGTTTCTGACAGACACACACACAAACAGACACAGACATTCGGTTAATTATAGTATGATATGATGTAACGGCATTAGACAAATGAAAACATATTATTTGTGGAATCTAACTCAGGTCTCTTAATGAGTAGATGCAATAATTAGATCAAGTCATTTTGAGGCCGAGACAAGCTTGTAACGTCACGTCACTGTACATGGATCATATTTCTTTTTCGAGTCTATATGGGAATATTCAGTCAACCAGGGTTGCAGTTATACATGCAGTCTTTATCGAGACTGACTGTAGTGGAAGTGGCAGCCGTTCTGAGCAGGTCATATCTGCACAACTCCCACAGAGACTCGTCCATATTATTCCATTTCCACCAAAGACTCCAACCATGCAGCTACCTGCCTGCATTCTGCAGCCTCCTAGCCCATTCTGACCGGGCAGTAGGCACCCATTTTGGTGTCAGCATCACGTCATGCTTTAGCTATTGAAAAATAGCAGATCTACAAGCTCATATCGCGCCACCGAGTGGCGCGATACGAGCTTGTAGGTCTGCTATTTTTTTTTTTTATCGAAGAACGACTGACATTTTTAGAATCTGATCTCAGGTCAGAATGGGTTAATCAGACCAGTGTGTGTCCAGTGGAAAACTCGTATGAATCTGATCTCAGGTCAGATTGGGCTAGACAAGTACAGGTGTAGACAGAGAGAGAGAGAGAGAGACAACAAGCAAACATGCTCTTATTGTGACGGACAGCCTCCACTGTGAGGTTCAATATGTCAATGTGTTCGCCGTGTGATGTAGCAACTGCTCCAAGCCATGGGGGGTTGTGGGAGGGGCGGGGGGAGTTAGCAGAGAGAGAGAGAGAGAGAGAGAGAGACAACAGCAACGCACATGGGAGAGAGAGAGAGAGAGAACAAGAGAAAAAAAGACAGAGTAATGAGCTCAGGTGGTTCCGACGATCTGCATTCACTTCCTGTGTGTGTGTGTGTGTGTGTGTGTGTGTGTGTGTGTGTGTGTGTGTGTGTGTGTGTGTGCATGTGTGTGCGTGTGCGTGTATAATGCCGCGGAGGGGGGAGATGTGGTGGTGTGTATGTATACTTGTATTACTATACTTGTGAGGGCAAAATTTGTCACCACAAGTATACTAGTAGAAAATACACATACACAGTGCGAGTTGTTTTTGGTTGGGGTTATATAGGGTGAGGATTATGCATTTAGAGGTAAGGTTCAGGGCTCAGGGTTGGAGTATATGCCTGGTTGTCTCCACCAGCCGAAGGCATGGGGGAGAGTATGTTTTGCACTCCGTCCGTCCGTGTGTCCGTCCGTCCGTCCGTCCGTCCGTGAGCAGCTAATCTCGGCCACCGTTAACCCGATCGATGCCAAATTTTGCACATACACTCCCTGGATGCCAACGATGAACCTCTGCCCCAAACTTTCCACAACGGCCTGTTATAGCGCCACCAGGAGGCCGCTTTGTGCAAAACAAGTTTTTGCACAGTACACCTACATATTTTGTCCAAACATCACGCAAATTGGTACACAGTCTCTCTAGAGCCATTCAACCAAACCGGTCTTTCAGATTTCTCAGACTCCATCCTGATTGGTTAACATTGGCTTCCAAAATTCACAGGAGTGCTCAGTTTCAAACAAAATGCTGCAAATCATGAGCACATCGCGTGATTTCCGTGAAATTGTGCACCCACATTCCCACTAGGCCGAGGACGAAATGCCACATGAACAATTTCAACTCAGACTCAAGGTGGCGCTATAACTGTCCGAAAAGTGTTTTTACCTCTAACTGCACGGATCTGTGGATAACTTTGTATGCCAACTCTCTAGAGGCCAAGGAAAAACCTTTGCCTGGAATTTTTCACATCTGCTCTTTATAGCGCCACCAGGAGGCCGACATATGTAAAACACATTTTCTATTATTACTCCTTCAGATTTTATCCAAATTTCACGCAAATCGGTATACACTATCTCCATAGTCATGTGATCAACACGGAGCGCCACCATTTCCCATCTTCCATCCTGATTGGCTAAGATTGGCTTCCAAAGCTCACACGATTCGTCCATTTAAAAAAAAGGCCACAAATCACAAACACAGTGTGGAATTTCCGTCAAATTATACACGCACATTTTCACTAGGCCGAGGACGACATGCCACAATTTTTTCCTCAAAATCAGCCTCACGGTGGCGCTATAACAGGCCAATTCCTGTTTTTAGCTATAACTGCATCGATCTGTATACAACTTATGTATGCATTGCACACATGGAAAAACATTGTACCTGCATCCCTCCAACACGAACCTCTGGCCCAAATCTTCCTCAACAGCCTGTTATAGCGCCACCATGAGGCCACAACCTGACCTGCCCTGGTGGAGACCTGTGCCGATTGGCACTTTGTCTAGTTTATACTGTATAGTTATGCACCAGTGTCGTGCACTGAAAATATGCAATCTAGAAGCTCACAACTAGTCGCAAAGTTGCACTTGTAGATTTGGCTTTATAGAATTAGGGTTATAAACGCAAAAAAGCCATGTATCACCATCCAAAAAATGGTAATGTCCTCATATTTATTGTTATTAGCTATACAAACGTGTGTGTGTGTGTGTGTGTGTGTGTGTGTGTGTGTGTGTGTGTGTGTGTGTGTGTGTGTGTGTGTGTGTGCGTGTGCGTGTGCGTGCGTGCGTGCGTGCGTGCGTGCGTGCGTGCTGTGCATGCGTGCGTGCGTGTACGTGTAAGCTCGCGTGCGTGCATGCGTGTGCGCATGCAAGATGAAGGCCTTTCTTGAGCCTACAAAGGAGCTGTGCTCTGGCAAAGGGCTAAGGGGTCCTCAATGGGCTGAAGAACACGCGGACAAAACTCGGGGAGGAAGAAGGCTACGGCTCACACAATGGCGCCGGGCCCCATGCTCAGTTCAAAGGGCCAGTGGAAAGAACACAGCGAGGAGGAAGACAGTGCAAAGAGAGAATGGGAAAGATGGACACGCTGCGAAGCAGAGCACCCCCGTAGTAGCACGGTGGGTGGGGTGGGGGCAATATGTCAAAGCGAAAAAAAAGGTTGTCTTTTTTTTCTGCTATTCATTTGAAAACAAACAGCACAGGCAGTCACAGACTCAGTCAAACAGCATCTGCGGTGTGGAGTGGATTTTTGTTCTCGGTTCCTCTGAAAAGGGCCCACCGGTGCTCCATGTGTGGCCCTGTGCTAAAAGTCATGCCCGCCTCAGGAGATAGGAGGATGGAGGAAAGAGGGGTGGGGGGGGGGGGTTGTGGTGGGGGGGGGGGGGGGGTTGGAGAGAAACGCTCAAAAACATATGAATAGATTTGGTGTGGGAAAAGGAGGTGAGAACGAGTAGGGAATGCACAGCTTTGCTCGGAACGTTCACATGGTCCAAACTGTAACGGTAAAAATGAGGTCATCATTTGTGTCCCGCGCCCAATAACTCCCAACGCCAAAAATCACGCCTGTGTGAAGTGAGGGGCGCTCTTATCATCATACATCATCATCCATCATCCATCATCTCATTCTGGCCAATCATAGTTTATATGTATAGTGTATGTAGGCCTATAGTTTCATTATATAGATATTCCACTGTTACTTTCTTAGCTTACGCATGTTTCATGATAAATGCTTTTATGTGATGTATTCCCATGCTTTTGTTCTTGCTTAAATGTAAGTCGCTCTGGATTAAGAGCGTCTGCTAAATGCCTAAATTGTAAATTGTAATTGTAATCACAATTTGCATCCTCACTTTTCCACCCTCACTTTTGTCTTCAATGTTTGTGTTTACACAAACCTGGAAAGCTGGGCATATAGGAGGGCCCAGCGCCACTCAGAATGTATGTAGTGTTTGTGTATGCCGTGCGTGTGTGTGTGTGTGTGTGTGTGTGTGTGTGTGTGTGTGTGCAGCCATGTGCCTATTTCATAGGATGCCAAATAGGCTTTAAGGATGTCGATCGAGCACATTCGTCGTTCATCACACGATATCTGAAGAACTTTGCCATGGAACTTTGTGGGCATATAGTAGTGCTCCAATACGGAGGATGAAACCTACTGATTTTGGGGACCACATGGCCTTTCATCAGGCCAAAGTGTGTCATCTTTGCATAATGTACACATGGCACAATTGTCATCTTTCAATGGTCCAAAATCCATCACATACTGTACGTATATACACCGTACGTTTGTGAGATCGGTTGGGCACTGTCCTATAGTCAGGAACGATACAAGTTGGGTTTCGTGAGCGATGCGAGTTGGGACTGTATGACACACACACACACACACACACACACACACACACACACACACACACACACACACACACACACACACACACACACACACACACACACACATATTGTTATATTGTACCTACTGTACGTGTCTGTCTGTCTCTGTCTGACATCAGGGTACTCCATTATGAGGATTTGCAAATGTATGAAAACAAATTGGGCCGATCAGACTGACTTCCCCCCGGGGCACATCGCTCCCTCCGGTTCTCTGCGTTGTGTTTGGAGACGATGATGGGTGGAGCGGTTATTGACGTACGCGGGGGGCAATGCCCACAAGCAGAGAGTTTGGTCTTTTATAGTTATGTTATGTTCATCTCCTGTATTACATAGTTTATTATAGTTTATGGTTTCTGTATAGGTTCTTTACTTTGCTGTCCTAATTTCTGTTCTCCTCATCTTGCAGTGGATTGGGGAGCAGAGCTGTGATGTCATGACAATCAGTCAAGTGGCGGCACCTGGGCCCGATGCCGCCGCCCTGTATATAAGCCTGTCTCCCCAGTCCCTTCCTCAGCTCTGTTGTGTTCAGTTCTCCTTTGCTCCTCTCCCACCATGCACCTTTTTCAGCATTTGGGTTAATACGTACAACACGCACACACGTACAGTTCACTCATGCATACACGCACTACACTACTGACTACTGATTTCCACACCTCATCCGTTTGCTCCTGATTTGACCATTTCATTCCTTATTTTGATTACTTATATTTCATTTGAGTACTGTGCTCTCCCCTGTATTTTTGTTGTGTATCTGGCACCCCTATAGGCCAGGTATGTAACATTAAAGGAAGATTCCTTCCTTTCTGATTATTGGTTACATCCAATAACGAGTGGTATACATGTGAAAAATTACATAACTCCATCCAGAGTACCGCTGGGTCATACGCTAGCTTATTTTGAATGCTCAGAAGTCTGTCTTTCATAATGATAAATGCGCTGCACAGTGTTTTGTCCCAAATGGGCTTCCGTAAAAAGACAAATGAGCTTAAGACCCAGCGTGCATGCTCTGAGCTGCGCTCTGCTTGGAGTTATCAGGTTTTTTCACCTCTCGTTATTAGATATATAATAACATCAGACAGAATAAAATGGCTAATCCGGAATTCTCCTTTAAGGAAGTGCCATAACACACAGTGGCTATTGTGTATTGGCAATCTCTCTGATGCTGTGTGTGTGTGTGTGTGTGTGTGTGTGTGTGTGTGTGTGTGTGTGTGTGTGTGTGTGTGTGTGTGTGTGTGTGTGTGTGTGTGTGTGTGTGTGTGTGTGTGTGTGTGTGTGTGTGTGTGTGTGTGTGTGTGTGTGTGTGTCAGTTTCACTGGAGGAACATTTAGGTGTCATGGATTCCTCCAGCATACTGGTGTGGCTTCTTGCCAAGGTGTTGGTGTGGACACAGCACACACAGAGAGAGAGAGAGAGAGAGAGAGAGAGAGAGAGAGAGAGAGAGAGAGAGAGAGACCGAGTGACAGTGAGCGGTTTGCATGTCCTTGGGATGCCAGTGTCATTGTCAAGGCTTATCAGGATCTAGGGGCGAGAGAGAGAGAGCGAAAGAACAGAGAGAGAAAAGAGGGGTGGATTTGAAAGTGTTTGTGTGTGTGTGTGTGTGTGTGTGTGTGAGAGGGTGTGTGTGTGTGTGTACATGTGTGTGTACATGTGTGTGGGGGGGCTTGGTTTCACGTCTTTAATAAAACTTTATCATGAGTTACCTTATAGCGCTGCCCCCCTTCACCCCACATCTCATGCTACTAGTCCCCCCCACCCCACTTCTCCCACTCTAATATCCTCACTGTCGGGCAGAAACCTTATATCTCCATTTTTCCATCTTTTTTATGTTCTTTCATAAATGATCATAAAACGTGTCACGGTGCGATGCGATTTAGAAACATCTTGAAAAGCTATAATAATAATAATTATGCCCAAAATAGGAACGCAAGATTGAAAGTCCTTAAGTCGGCCTGTGGGGTTTTATAAATATTCAACCAAAGAAAAGTATTAACAAGAGCTACAGTGACTAAATCATAACTAGAAGATTGGATCCATTTGAACACAGCTTCTTTCTTTACATTTCCTGACAAGTAACAGTTTTTTTTTTGTTGCACATACAAGCTTTCCGTCCGACAGCTGTGATATCTGAAGGGCTCTTATGGATGCCGGGTGGCAGAGGGAAACACGTTTAACTTCGCCGATTTCTTATTGCCTGTCAGTCTCTTTAACACATTCTGAACGGGAACCCATTTTGGTGTCGGCATCATGTCATGCTTTAGCTATTGAAAAATAGCAGATCTACAAGCTCATATCGCGCCACCGAGTGGCGCGATACGAGCTTGTAGGTCTGCTATTTTTGAAGAAATCGAACAACGACTGACATTTTTTTTAATCTGATCTCAGGTCAGAATGGGTTAATCAGACCAGTGTGTGTCCAGTGGAAACCTCGTATGAATCTGATCTCAGGTCAGAATGGGTTAATTTGATCTGGCGTTGGACAGTTACCGTTTTGGGCATCGGAGTCACGGCACATATTGGCAAGGAAGACTGGCAGCTAATAAAAACCCAGCTTGGAATTTACCCCCCATCCCCCCCTTTCCTTTTTTATTTATTTATAATAAAATCTCAATATTGTTATTATGAATATATATGCATTTAAGACTCACCTATCTCTCCATGGTGGCCTCTCTCGGCTAATAATGCGTTATTGATTTCCATAGCGGACGGGCAGGCCTATATATCTCTTTTAATTTCAAAGCCTTATCGCATGCCTTTTGTGTTCGTGTGAACCCGGGCTTTATTTCTTTTCTTTTCTTCTTTTTCTCCCTCCTCCTCCTCCTCCTCCTCCTCCTCCTCCTCCCGATGCTGCATTATTAAGTCTGTGCCAGGACTGTAGGTAACATGTTCGTTACGGTCCTGACTTGATAGTTAACGTCTGGGAGGAAGGCTCATTATGGGCCCCTCCGTCCTCCCAGAGTCTGCCTTCATCTGCTCGGAGACAGATTGAATCAAGGGCACATGCCTGGGATGCAGAGGCCTCGCTGCATGCTGCGGGGGCTGAGGAAGAACACACAGCATATAAGGAGAGAAGATTCTTATTCATTTCATTTAACTCATTCTGACCTGAGATCAGATTCTATAAAAATGTCTATTACATCCTGACAGTTTCATTATTAACCCATTCTGACCTGAGATCAGATTCTAAAAGTGTCTTCGATTTTTCAAAAAATAGCAGACCTACAAGCTCGTATCGCGCCACTCGGTGGCGCGATATGAGCTTGTAGATCTGCTATTTTTCAATAGCTAAAGCATAACATGATGCCGACACCAAGATGGGTGCCCGGTCAGAATGGGTTAAACTTTTATTTACATTTGAGTGGCGTCGAATGCTAATATATATATAACAAAATAGAAAGCCGAAATAGAGTAGAATATTATCTAATAAAATAGAGAAAGAATTGAATAGAATTTAGTGGACTTGAATTGACTAGTAATATGATATGATATGATCAAATATACCACAGCACAACACAATAGGATATGATAGAATAGGATCACTTATTTTGTACTGCACTGTATAATATTCCGAATGCCCAAAGATTTGTGTTGTCTTTTCTAACCGACTGTAAAATGATTGTCACATAGCTGACCCGGTCGTCAATATACTAATAACCGCGGCCCTGCCCTGATGTAATGTGATGAATGCCATTAAAGACTTCATTGAGATTCTGCACTGCACTCCCTCACCTGTCCCACTACACACAGAGGACAATGCAGGAGAGAAGCCCGGCATCTCTGACACCTGAACTGTTTGGCCGACCCTATTGGACGGTCAGGCCTCTGAGGGCAGCACCTTCTCACCCTCCGTCCTCCTTGGCCCGGCTCCCACCCACCCGCTACCCCCGGAATGATAAGGGGATGGAGATGAAGGAGAAGAGGGGGAGGAGGAGGAAGATTAAGACAAGAGAAGGGGGCTCGTCGAGGAGCAGAAGGGGGAGAATAAGCAGCGTGCGCGTGTATATGCGAAATATTATGTGCCGTCAGCAGAAATCGGCCCGAGTCAGCCATTTGCCCGGGCTTTGCCGCATGCTAAAACACATAGAGGCAAAGCCCATTAAAAATGAATGCCGGGCGATAATCACATTCGCACTTAAAATTTAATGCGGCTACGCAGTGGCTGACAAAGAGAAGGCGGCTACAGGGCGCTGTGATTATGAGTGCGTCGCCTGTACTTCCTGCTTCGAGGTGACGCCTCCCGCTTGACCCCCCCGTAGAAATGGGCTCTGATTCGAGGGGAGTCGGGTGGGCGGCGGTTTGCAGGCCTTAGAGCTTTAATTGTTCTAATTACTTGAAAGGACTACAAGGACCACACTCACCTCCCCATAAGGTATAAAGGACACTGTGGGGAACATTATTAATGCAGTAAAGCGTGAACTCACTCAGAGGCATTTGAAACTTTTTTTTGTCATTACTTGGAACAGCTTACCCATTTTGGTTAAGCTGATATGTTTATGGTATTAACAGCTTTCATTATATCAAGCATGTTCTTCAGAAATAATATGAAATCCAGAAACAATATGAATAATACCTATACTGTACTTGATGATGTACCCTGTTTCTCTGTTATTCAGTTGATCAGTTGATGCGACTTTTCATAAAGAGTTCAGCCACTTCATTGCTATACTTTCACTAATTTACTGAATAGTGCTGAGTTACCAAATGGTATTCGAGGGGAATATAGAAACAGTGTCATGATGTTTCAACCACTGATTAAAATTTGTGCTCACCATGTTTTTTTCCCCCCCGTCTGAAAACGGCAGACTAAAACATATTTCAGGTCTTGGCAAAAGCAGATAAAAACACCACACATGAGCGAGCAAGCGTAGAATAAACGCTCATCAGCCTCTCAACGCTGCTGGTGTTTCCAAAAACCAGGCGTTTCCATTGTAAACAATTAAAAACATGCACGTGAGCACAACATTTTAAAACATATAGTGCACATGGTCCCTTATACTGTTTCAATGCTCTTTCTCTTCCATTGATGGAATGTGTCACTCGTGGATTATGGCACAGCGTATCTCTGTCATTCCACTACTTATATCTTTACTGTTATTCCTTAGAATAATGTTTAATAAGGAGAAAGGACTGTACAACGTCCTCTTAACCCATTCTGACCGGGCACCCATTTTGGTGTTGGCATCATGTTATGCTTTAGCTATTGAAAAATAGCAGATCTACAAGCTCATATCGCGCCACCGAGTGGCGCGATACGAGCTTGTAGGTCTGCTATTTTTGAAAAATCGAAGAGCGACTGACATTTTTAGAATCTGATCTCAGGTCAGAATGGGTTAAAGAGCCTGCAGACTCGGGGAACCCCCCAGGTAGATGTGCATGGGGCCCTCGTTTGGGGGAGGCTATAGGAGACAATAGGGGACTGGGTGGCAGAGGGAGAGGTTTGGAGGAGCAGGCCACTCCAACCACAACTCGAGCTCAAGTGGGCTAGAAGATTGTCTGAGAAGTGCACTTCCCCGCAAATTAATTTTCGTTTCGCCCCAAACATAATATTGTCAGAGCTGCTCTCAATAGGAGCCAATCACCAATGTTTTTCTTTGCTCATCTGGGATCTGTGCGTATGGGTGTTTTTGTCACTGCATGTATGTGTGCTCAAAGTGTGTGTGTGTGTGTGTGTGTGTGTGTGTGTGTGTGTGTGTGTGTGTGTGTGTGTGTGTGTGTGTGTGTGTGTGTGTGTGTGTGTGTGTGTGTGTGTGTGTGTGTGTGTGTGTGTGTGTGTGTGTGTGTGTGTGTGTGCTCCACTTAACCTCCCTTCCTTTAGAGCACAGAAGAACATGCATGGAACCTTCTCCTGCAGTCTTTCTTCAAGGTCAGCCCCAGAGTTTTTGAAAGACGCCCTCTCCAGTCAATTTCACCTCTGCATTCATGTAAAGGATACCCCTTTTCTCCACTTCACCCTACCTTCCATTACCACAACTCTCTTTTAGACGAGGACCAAAGTCCTTTGGAACCCCAAGAAAAGGCAGGAGAAAAGGAAGGGAGAGCTCTATTTTGAATCGAAGAAGGAGATATAAAAGCCTCGCAAACCAGGTCAGCCAGAGGTTGAGTGGTGAAGCACATAGTTAAATGCCATTTATCTTCCTAAAGAAGTGCTTATGGTTTGTTTTTGGCCCTGTTACGGCGTATCCCTCTCAATGAATTATTTCAGTTTGAGCCGAGGGCACCTGAAAATGGCAACAACAAAAAGAAACACGTATATATAGTTTGATTACATTTTTTTTACGTAGGTTTATTAGCGTGTCATTCATCTAATGACGATTTCTTGAGATTCATACGTGTAAAGCTCGGAATTATGCTAAAAAGTCCGCTATTTTGAGACAACTGGACCAATAAAACGAATAGACAAGTGTCAAGCGCTGAGAGACGGAGCCTCCACTACACCTACAAAAGTTCTTTTTTTCCCCCCTATCTAGGTCACAATATGTGGAGCGATTTCAACAGATGGGCTCCAGAGTACTCCCCAGGCGAACAGAAGTTATAGTTTCTCTCTCTCTGTCTCTCCTTGTCGCTCCTCTATACACAGGAAAATTCACAGTGTTAATTTAACACTCCGAGTGTAACAGTTGACCCAAATGGGCCCGTTAGAGTCCTGTGGTCCACTGTATACCCCTTTCTCTCTGCCATGAAGGATTCCATCATTGTCAGTGTTGCAGGGAATTGCCTGTGCAACCGGACATACACGCACACACATGCATGCACGCACGCACGCACGCACGCACGCACACACACACACACACACACACACACACACACACACACACACACACCCTCACACACACACACACACACACACACACACACACAGGCACAAATAAGTTCAGCCAGTGGGTATTGGATAAACGAGATATGTAGACAAGTAGGTCAGAATTTAAATGACATTTGATTCTTGTTTTATCAATGCACTGCATAAAATGTAATGCAATGGTTTGGCATCAAGAACAACGTTTACCCAATGCTGTATGTACTGTATATCATCATATAAGCCTACGTTGTTGTTGTGTTTTTGTTGTTGTTGTTGTAATCTCCGAGAACTAAAAGGTTGGAATGAAATGAAATGAAATGAAATATCAGTGACTGGAGCGCAAAGAACATTTCTAATTTGGTAACGCGTATAAAAACTTCATGGAAATGAAGCCCATATATCTTCAGCTCTTCAGTCAATGTGAAACTTTCTCTCCGAAAACAAGTTCTGTCCTTGTTCTTCTATAGGAATGATTCAGGACGAAGTGTCCTGTTTATTTATTTATATACAGAAGAAATAATGACAATGTCCAGCGGAAAACCTGTCCAAAGAATTCAGGAAATGGGAAAAATGAATTGTGTTCCATCATGGACCCAATGTGGTAATTATTTAGTTGCAGGCCTAGCATTTATTGAAAAATTAGGATCTAATTCACGGCAGCATTTTTAAAAGTTGAGCTCTTATTTTGAAAAGCCACAGTTCAGCCACAGTTCAAGTCTATACCGGAAGTAGCTTATCCTAGGACGCTCGACGGAGCCGAGACAGGCTTTGTTTACATGATCGATCTATGCCGGTGCACTGCAGAGCTCCACATCGCCGGCTCTGTGCCGTCAAAGAAATGCTGTTTTGACCAAAATGCCATCTGGGACAAGGAATAGGAGCTATAAGGTGATTGAAAGAAACAGATAGAATGGATTATTATGGCGACGACGATCTAAGATGGGCGATCCAGTGCTAACAACACAGCTAGCTAACCGGCTAACGTAAGTAGCATTATGGCTCGATCCATCGAATGCACTATAAAAGTGCAATTGCAATTAATCTTCAGCAATGGCGTTAAGCGTCAGTATCAAAATTAGGCTTCAATTGACGATGATCTTCGGCAATGGCGCTATATACGTTTCATTAGTTAACTATAAAACCCACAGACACACTTAACCATTTTAACTTTTCACAAAAAAAAGAATACTTTTATAAAATAGCAAATATATAGTCAATGTACGAGCTCTGTACAATGCATTGATCCACGAAGCAAAACGTTGTGAGGTCATATATTTGCATCTCGTACGACAAAAAGTAGGTCTTTATCCCATTCTGACCGGGCACCCATTTTGGTGTTGGCATCATGTCATGCTTTAGCTATTGAAAAATAGCAGATCTACAAGCTCATATCGCGCCACCGAGTGGCGCGATACGAGCTTGTAGGTCTGCTATTTTCGAAGAACGACTGACATTTTTAGAATCTGATCTCAGGTCAGAATGGGTTAATCAGACCCAGTGTGTGTCCGGCGGAAACCTCGTATGAATCTGATCTCAGGTCAGAATGCGTTAATTTACGAAAAAACATCGAGATAGAGGGGTTTCTGCACAACGGGCGGTTGGTGAAAGGACTGGTGGGAAAATTGATAGAATAATGGAAAAATACTTGTACTGTGGGGGGGGGGGGGGCTGTGATATGGATCCTGTTTGAGTCCCTTCAAAACCCTCTTCACACGCACGCACGCACGCACGCACGTGCCCAAACAACCTCCGGACAAACCAGGCCACAAAGAGTTGCGTTGAATGGGAAAAGGCACCCAGGGAGGCGAGGGAGGCCATTGTGAGGCCTTGTGGTCCAACAGTAGCACAAAGACACCCCTTCCTAACAGCAAGAGGGCTCTGGAAACACACACATACATACTGTACACACGCACACACACACACACACACACACATGCCAACATCCCTGGTTTATTATCTTTTAAGCAATGGGGGGATATATTGTTTTTAAGGTGGACACATGTCGTGTCCGTACATGCGTTAATGTGTGTGTGTGTGTGTGTGTTTGTGTGTGCGTGTGTTTTTGTGTGATTCCATTATTTAAGGTGGAGGGGGCATGTGTGTGTGCCTGTCAGTGCATACGTCCGTGTGTGTGTGTGTGTGTGTGTGTGTGTGTGTGTGTGCATGTGCGTGTGCATGTGCATGTGTGCGTGTGCGCGTGTGTGTGTGTGTGTATGTGTGTGGGTAGAGGGGGTCCCATATAATGGAGAGGCTCCACCTGTTTACACTTCTTTCCGCCGCACATTCTTCAACTGGATGCCAGTGGAGGACCCTCGTCTCCGAAAGGCAGCTAACTGCTCTTGGGGAGACCCTCCATCGGGGGGCCCACTACCGCCCATGAGACCCTCCATCGGGGGGCCCACTACCGCCCATGAGACCCTCCATCGGGGGGCCCACTACCGCCCATGAGACCCTCCATCGGGGGGCCCACTATACCGCCCATGAGACCCTCCATCGGGGGACCCACTACCGCCCATGAGACCCTCCATCGGGGGGCCCACTATACCGCCCATGAGACCCTCCATCGGGGGGCCCACTACCGCCCATGAGACCCTCCATCGGGGGGCCCACTACCGCCCATGAGACCCTCCATCGGGGGGCCCACTGCCGCCCATGAGACCCTCCATCGGGGGGCCCACTATACCGCCCATGAGACCCTCCATCGGGGGGCCCACTACCGCCCATGAGACCCTCCATCGGGGGGCCCACTGCCGCCCATGAGACCCTCCATCGGGGGGCCCACTATACCGCCCATGAGACCCTCCATCGGGGGGCCCACTACCGCCCATGAGACCCTCCATCCGGGGGCCCACTATACCGCCCATGAGACCCTCCATCGGGGGGCCCACTGCCGCCCATGAGACCCTCCATCGGGGGGCCCACTATACCGCCCATGAGACCCTCCATCGGGGGGCCCACTACCGCCCATGAGACCCTCCATCGGGGGGCCCACTACCGCCCATGAGACCCTCCATCCGGGGGCCCACTACCGCCCATGAGACCCTCCATCGGGGGGCCCACTACCGCCCATGAGACCCTCCATCGGGGGGCCCACTACCGCCCATGAGACCCTCCATCGGGGGGCCCACTATACCGCCCATGAGACCCTCCATCGGGGGGCCCACTACCGCCCATGAGACCCTCCATCGGGGGGCCCACTATACCGCCCATGAGACCCTCCATCGGGGGGCCCACTACCGCCCATGAGACCCTCCATCCGGGGGCCCACTGCCGTCCATGCTTCAGGCCTGCCTGAACAGAGGCTGAGCGCTGGGTGATGTGTGTGTGTGTGTGTGTGTGTGTGTGTGTGTGTATGTGTGGGGGGGGGGGGATAAGGGGGGGGGGGGGTGGGGGGGGGGATAAAAAACTTTAAACAGTAAATAAAATACGTGCATATTAGAGGAGAAAGCCAAACAATTGCCGATCTACAAGCAGATCAGATGGGCGAGAGATTTGGTGCAGACCCAAATCAAATCAAGTTTACTAGAGGATTTTTAAGGGTTTTAATTAAGACTGTATTGCTATAGTAAACCACTTTCATTATGAAGACTTTTTCTAACGAGGACCACCTGTTAATTCAGAGACCGAAATACAGAGAGGAGGAGGGGGGGGGGGGGGGGGGGAAGCAGTGGGAAAGCAGAGAACTCGAGGTGGGGGGCTTGGAGGGGGAGTTGGCGGGGGGGGGGGGGGGTTGGGGGGGGGGGGGGGTTTGTTGGATAATTAAAGTAACATACAAATGCGTAGTAGACATAGACATGTGTGAACGCTTCGCCACGTACACTAAAATCACTTTATCTTTGTTTTGCTGTTGCTGTAGCTGTATACGGCCAGTCGGCCTGCACCCCGCCAAAGAGCGCAGAAGGTTTGATGGGGGTGCGAGGGGAGGCGAGGGGGTGCGGTGTGTGTGTGTGTGTGTGTGTGTGTGTGTGTGTGTGTGTGTGTGTGTGTGTGTGTGTGTGTGTGTGTGTGTGTGTGTGTGTGTGTGTGTGCGCGTCTGGAGGGGGGGCGGGCTGGTTGGTGGTTTGACGAAACAGGGAGGGAGAAGAGGGGGCAACTGATGATGGGAGAGAGAGGGTGTTTGCGCGTAGTAGGAGGCTAGACACCAGGCCTTTGTGTGCAAATTTCCCAGCAGCTCCTTACCAGTTAATTAAGGAGGTCAGAGAAAGAGTGGGTGCGAGAGAGAGAGAGAGAGAGAGACAGAGAGAGAGACAGAGAGAGAGAGAGAAAGAGGGAGGAGGGCAGCTCTAATGAGCTGTCCACGGCGCATGAATGAGGGGTTTGTCCCAAACTGAGCGGCGAGGGGCCAAACAATGTCAACAGCATTAACAGCCAGTGGTGGGCAAACCAAGGACCCGTGGATTGAGCAGGCAAAAGATGTCTGGATGCAAGAAATGCATGGAATACACAAACACGCGCACGCACGCACGCGCACGCACACACGCAGACAAGCACCGTTACATAATTGATGTGAACACGCATCCAAACGCACACACACACAAACGGAGGCGCCGAATGTTTGAGAATAAATAGGACTGCGCGTTGCTGAATAGCGCGGTGGGCGGCAATAGAGAGAGCGATAGAATAAAACTGAGCTGGGGGTCGTGTTACCTTCACCTCTACCACACTGCAAAGGCCTTGACCCCGCCCCGGCTGAGAGCCTTGGATATGCAATAATGTTAGACAGTAGCAGAGGGCCATAGGTGGAGCTGCAGTGTGATCTATATTCCAAAGTCTCATTTGTCAGGTATGTACACAGTAGCTGCTCATGAGGTGTGAAAAGCACAAATGTTTCTGAAGGAAAAAATACAATATATTCCTGGTACATTTGCATCTTGAAACGGTAGCAGTGTATTTGATTAGGCATGCACTAAAAATCATCCACTTTTGAACCACCATCCTAATTGTTTGAAGCACCTTTTAACCCATTCTGAACGGGCCCCCATTTTGGTGTCGGCATCATGTTATGCTTTAGCTATTGAAAAATAGCAGATCTACAAGCTCATATCGCGCCACCGAGTGGCGGCGATACGAGCTTGTAGGTCTGCTATTTTTGAAAATCGAAGAACGACCGTGACATTTTTAGAATCTGATCTCAGGTCAGAATGGGTTAATCAGACCAGTGTGTGTCCAGTGGAAACCTCGTATGAATCTGATCTCAGGTCAGAATGGGTTAAAAGTATATATATGATTATCCTCCTCTCGCTGTCGTCCCAACACATTGTACCGTACTTGGCACAATATGAAGACTCTGGTCATTATTTTGTGTTGATATCCGATGTGAAGTGGCCCTCTTGTACTCTGGTCTCTAATCCATTCTGACCGGGCACCCATTTTGGTGTTAGCATCATGTTATGCTTTATCTATTGAAAAATAGCAGATCTACAAGCTCATATCGCGCCACCGAGTGGCGCGATTACGAGCTTGTAGGTCTGCCATTTTTGAAAAATCGAAGAACGACTGACATTTTTAGAATCTGATCTCGGGTCAGAATGGGTTCATCAGACCAGTGTGTGTCCAGTGGAAAACCTCGTATGAATCTGATCTCTGGTCAGAATGGGCTAATCGCTGCAGGCAGAGACAGTGTTCTGTAGTGCTGCCCGTGGATCGTGATGACCCCCACACTTACACAAAGGAGAGAAACAGTTGTGTTTAGGGCTTTGTGTGCAAAAGAATAAGGAGAAGAAAGGCACACAAAAGCGGGAGCCTGAGATAGTGCCACAGTCACAATCTTTCAACTCGATAATATGGATACATTTATTTTGGCTTTTGTCATTTTGCTGGCTACTTATTCTGGGAGCAGGAGAGTATGTGAGGATTTGGAGGTTGCCGTGCAGGAAAGTAGGTTGAGGTGTAGTAAAACACAAGGGAGACCGTCCATTGGCTATTGAGACAGGATGGCATGAGAAATGTGGCTATACCATCTTGCACGATTATACTTGCGACTGGAAAAAAGCAATTCTTCGAACATTGGGTTCTCTATATTTTCCATGTTTTGTGGAATGTGGAAATCTGAAGGTTTTCGTGGGGGGCTATAGTGCCTCCTGAAATTACGTCATGTTGCAGCCAAGTGTATGGACTTTTAATGTTTCGCTTTATTAAGCATGCCCCAATGCCAAAATTCGAATTGGCCGGAATTATGAGATGATGAAAAGAGCGCCCCTCTCACTTCACACAAGTGTGTTTTTTTTTTAAATCTATTACGAATCACACATAATCAGGAATTAATAGTGTATCTGTGGCGTGCACTCATGATGATCCTGTCAGCACTGTGTTTATTTACCCATCATATTTATTTACCAATATGCATTTTTGTAACTCTGAGCACATATCATATTCTCTGTTTAGAAAGCACTATAACCTGCTGTATATACTGTAAAGCCGGAAGGAGGGGGAGCACCCTCCCCCCCCCCCCCCCCCCCCCCTCCAGAGTGATCCATAACAGCGCTCAGCCCAGTAATCAGGGTATATAGGCGGCCGGGGTGATCAGTGACAAAAGCTAGGCAGGGAGACATCAACCTGCTGGTGGAGAGAGGGTGGGGGGGAGGAGGAGGAGGAGGAGGAGTGGCTCGAAGCGTGTGGAGGTATATAGCGGGTGTGAGGGTGGGTGGGCGGGGCGGGGGGTGGCGGGGTGCGAGGAGGGTGGGGTGCAGGGAGTAATCAGAGTCCCATCCAAGGCGGCCCCAGACGCAAAGATATTGCCATGCAGATTTAGTGCCCATAAAGGCAGATCCTTGGACCACTGCACTCCTCCCCCCCCCACCAACACCCCCCCCCCCCCCCCCCACACACACACACACACACACACACACCTGCACCCCATCTCTGCCACTTCCTCTCCGTGCACACATGCACGACACCCCCCCCCCCCCCCCTCTCTCTCTGTGGTGCTAATTGGAGGCAGGTAGCCCCCAGATGCAGGAGGCCCAGGTTACCGTAACCTTGGTGGCGAGATCGGGGCTGCTCGCCTTCATGCGGCCGGCTATTCATCAAAATGTTGTGTGGGGGGAGGAGGGGGGGGGGTGAGGGGGAGGTGGGGACGGACGGTGGCGGCGGCTTGGTGCGTCGGCGGGGCAGAATATGCAGCACAGGGGGGGGGGGTGGTTGGGGCGAGCGACTCCGAGACAGCTTCCCCAAAAGGGTAACAAATCACAGTCCCACTGCCCCTAATCCGCACAGGAGGGGAGACTTGATAGACCGATGGTCCATCAGGGGACGTCGTGGCTGCATGGGGGGACACTAACATGGGGATGTAGCTGGAAACATGTAGTACAAAACACAGTCAAATGCTCACTGTTCATTTCATCCAGAGACACACCGACTCGTTTCAGTCCATTTTGTTCACTCTCAGCTTTAAGTGATCACAGAGGATATCACGGTGTGGTTTCAGTTAAAACAAACAAACAACTGTGGTAAAGGCATTCATTATCTCCTTCATATAACTGATTAAACTATAGCATATTATGTGAAATAATATCCACTTATACATGGTGAAGCAATGTGCTCTTGTATCTTTAGTTTTGCAATATTAATTCAACACATAATATGGGGAGATAAATATTAGAAGATATAGCAGCGCGCGTGTGCCGCTGCGGTAAATGCAAATCAAGTCTTATCAGCTACACATCCCACCTGATCGATCGCTGTTGGTAGTGTTATCAATCATCCATCATAGCATTGATATCTGTGCCATGCCCATAATCTTACCTGATCAGAATCATTGATCGATTGGGGATTGATCTGCCAGTATACCAGCATGCGGTGCAGTGTGAGAAATATACAAAGGTTAAAGATAAATGCTTGCAAACGAGGGGCTGTGTGCCTTTTAAAATTGATTCTATATCAAGCAACGTCCGCGTGCCTTTAAAATGAATTCTACAAAAAAAAAAATGG
>NC_139698.1:53175905-53229557 GCF_964188405.1 Protomyctophum parallelum
TAGACAATGACGGAGGGGGCACTCTGTCTCTACCGAATTTGAGCCACGGGAGACACCGCCGAGTGCCCTATAAGGGCCGCGAGTTGCCTCAAGACTCAAGACTTATCCAATAGCACAGAATGGTATAAATAATGTCAAACCCGAACTCACCCAAACATGGCGAAATAGCACGGATTGGCAATTCCGTACAGACAATACTATAGTAAAAGCCTCCTTAGCCACGATTCCGTGTGGATTTGGGGGTTTTCTAGGTGTGTATGTAAGGAATTGCAGTCCGTTAAACCACTGATTACTGATGTTTTGCGAAAAACACCTTCTAATCAATTTGAAAAACTTGGATTTGATGACAAGAAATAATTCATAAGCAAAAAAACAACAACAAGCTGATCTACAAGCTCACAATGCGTTTTGAGCTTGTACTGTAGATCTGCTATATCTTTGAAGATGTGTGAAACATTTCACGTATAAAGATTGAGCCTCAGCTGCCTGACTCAGCATAAGCATATTGATAACCATGACGTGACGATTGTCTACTACTGCATCAGAGGGACTGACTGTACATACATATGATATGAGATGCAAGCGTGTCCCTGCTCATTATGTTCTTATCATGGTTTCCATAATCTACTAGGGACATCACACTGTCTTATTATTACTCTGTGTGCGTGTAATAAACTTCAGAATGCATGGTAACATATCACTGTTGTGTTGGCATGTGTCCTCCGCGCCTGCAACTCGACCCACCACCCAAAGGGATTATATGGAGACTTCTAGAGATTCCTTAGCCCATTCTGACCTGAGATCAGATTCATACGAGGTTTCCGCCGGACACACGCTGGTCCGACGAACCCATTCTGACCTGAGATCAGATTCTAAAAATGTCAGTCGTTCTTCGATTTTTGAAAAATAGCAGATCTACAAGCTCGTATCGCGCCACTCGGTGGCGCGATATGAGCTTGTAGATCTGTTATTTTTCAATAGCTAAAGCATAACATGATGCTAACACCAAAATAGGTGCCCGGTCAGAATAGGATAATGGCCAGACTGATGGGTCGGGCTCTACAATGCATCGTTTTTCTTAGTGCTCACTATCTCAATCTGTCCACATAACTTTAGGCTATTAAATAGCCCTTATTTATAGGACCCCATAAAGGGTGGGTATAACATACAGTATAGGATAATATAAATTAATCATGGTTGATGATATAACTTCAATGTTTTGGGTTACATAACATGCATAATATATTATATGACTACATATTTACTGTAAGGCCATTGTGTAAAAAACCCCAGTTTGTGTAGGGGAACACAGTTCTTTTCATTTATCGTGTAGGTTTAGCATTTAACTGGGCATTAGCAAGGGGGGGAGGCTGCATTAGCATATTCTGTAAGCACCCCCTTTTTTTCATGTATTGATCTGACCTTCTGCTGGCCAAGCCTCTGAAAATACCTCTGCATTCTCTTCTCACAGTCTCCCACATTTTAGCTTACCATGCATGCAGGCTTGTTTCTGTTGTGCATGTGAATGTAATCACTTAAGTAGTCTATGTCTAAAGCCAACCAAGAGCAGAGTGACAACATGTGAAAGACTTTAGTGTGAAACAGTCACCCAAACACTTAAAATGTTGACTTGTTGACTTGACAGGCTAAAATTTAATTGGACTACATTGTCAAATCTGGACTGTTAATTTAACCTGAAAGTCAAAAAATTGTACCGGCAAGGTTGTAGCTAACCCAGTCAGAGACACATGAATGTCCATGCATCGCTGCAGTTGATTCAGAATGATGCTACTCGATTTCTTACTACTACTACCAAGAAATAATATCATATTACTCCTTTTCTTGGATATTTATACTGGCTCCCTGGATGCCAAATAATTGATTTCTAAATATTGCTTTTATATTTGACAGTGTCATCATCCAGACTGCACAGCTATTATTGGACGACAGGTCTGCTTGAGGTCCCCAGAACTAAATCTAAACATGGAGAAGCAACGTTTTTTATGCACCACATAACTGGAACAAACTCCCAGAAAACTGCAGGTCGGATACAACTCTGAGTTCTTTGAAATCAAAGTTGAAGACTTTTCCTTTCGCTGCTGCCTTATTCTTTTCCTATTTTAACATATTCTTATTTTATGTTTTCCTAACTGTATAACAATTATTTTAATAGTTTTTCTGCCATGCATCTACGAACATGTTCGTACCCCCCCCCCCCCCCCCGTATAAGCCATATATGGAAGCGGTGACCGTCAATTACCTTTTTTGCATTGCTCCGGTTGCTATGCAACGCCTCCGTCCCCACCAGCTATGGGATCTTTACATCCAGGCTCCATTTATTTCCATTATAAGCGAGATTTTCGAAGCCCTGTATCTCTAAAGCTTCGAGCGCTGTCCATGGCGAGCCGCCGTGCGTCCCGATGATCGGTTTCCGTTTGTGACTTTGTCTCGCATCGCTCCGGACATGTAACCGTTTCCGACGAGCCCCCACCTCCCGGTTAACCCGGAAATGAAAACGGAGGCTTGTACAATGGGGACTCAATGGCTGGCAAGGCTGAGCTGTGCTTATGCTACTACCTAGCGGGCAGCGAAATAATTAATAGTAATTAAATGTGCTTTTATAATGTGTTTGTTTTAATGCAATTCCATGTGCTTTACACTGAACATTTAGAAATGTTTTGCGTAAAGCACTTGGGAATTGCCTTGCTGGAATGTCCAGCCAAATAACCATGCCTTGACTTGCGTCATATCAAACTGCCACATCATGGCTTGTAAGGAATTATCTTTTTTGTTCAACATGTTCCGCTTAAGGATGTTATACTGTACATTAAACATGACAGTGGTTTGAGCTAATGGTGGCTATAGAGAACACGAATGGCCACGCATGGCTACAAAACTGCTATAGCCACGTGGCTATAGCTGTTAATCACAAGAGCGGTGCAGATAGACCATAATGGAGGATTTATCTTCACTTCTCACACCACTTAGTGGCCAATAGACAGCTCTGTAGACCTCCAGCTCTCCAACCCCCCCCCCCCCCCCCCCTCCCCCTCCTCCCCCTCGCTTCGTTCTTAGGCACTCTCACCCCAATCACCCTCTCTCTCTCCTCTCAGCTCTTCCCTTCCCGTTATACCAACGGCTATGATTGAAACACAGCTCCTAAGAGGTGCGAGAGAACGTGGGCAGAACAAGAGACAAAATAGGTTGAGAGGGTCGTTAGTTAGCGAGCGAGGTGGCGGGGTCAGAATAATGTTGCTGACATGGTCAGAACCGCTAGACGACGTGGGTTAGGTCACGTGAGGCGTAATTCGAGAGGGTGTGCGTGTGTGACCTCGCGTGGATCATAATAGTAACTCTCTCGCTCGGGTCTCTGGGTTGAAATAAGTCGACGTGCACGTTGACAACACATGGCCCCTTATCTATATTTCATAAATGCATCAGATGTTAGCACAGCGTCCCACTGTGCCGTCTGACTGGAAACATGGGCTCTCGCTAAGGGTGGATGCTAACTAAGCCATGATGAATTACTGGGTTAATAGTCCAAAGGGGTTAACACTGGTTAATGGAGTCCCGCATAACATGTAAATGACGTAACAACGAGAGAAATGTTTTTGTTTACATAAATTCAGTAAGGGAATATTTACATATCATCTGTCTTTGGCAGATCATCGCAGGAGATTAAAAAAAAAAAAAAATCTCCTTTTGCAACTGGAAAACATGTTAAATACGAGAGAGGAAAAGTGAAGCGCATCGTTAAGCGAAGAAGACTTCCTTCCTCTCTTTTGTTTTTGCCCGTGTTGTGTGTTTACATCCTCGCCCTACCCATTGTCCAGTTTGCATATCTCTTGTAGGGGGGGGGGGGGGGGGGTGGTGGTGGGGGGGTGGTGGTGGGGGGTGGGGGTGGTGGTGGAGGAGGAGGTGGTGGTGGTGGTGGTGGGGGGTTGTAGAGGCTAACGCTCTTCCATGTACACATCCTTGGACTTCTCATGCAAATTTATGTTTAAGCATACTTGTTTGTGTGTACACCGGAGAACACAAACACGCACACCTATACACACACACACACACGCGCACACACACACACACACACACACACACGCGCGCGCGCGCGCACGTGCGCGCAAGGGGGGGGTTGAGGGAGTCTTGGAGGGGGGGTGTATTGGCGGTGGTGGTTGGTGCAAGGCGGTGACAGAAATTGAGGGGGACGGGGTGGCAGCTGCAGGCTGCTCGGTGCACTGTCAGTGTGGAATGATTAATGAATGGCGGCCCCAGCTGAGCCTAACCTTTGGAGAACCGCACAGGACATCTGCAGAACTGTCAACGCTCTGACAAGGACAGAGCTGAACAACCAATTATTTCGCCATCACTAAGGTGGGCTGTCAGCTTAATCCTAGCCATTCACTTAGGCAAGGACAGGCAAATTTCTCCTTTACATACACACACACACGCGCGCACACACACACACACACACACACACACACACACACACACACACACACAAACACACACACACACACACACTCTGCAGACCACGGGGCTGTGCAGACACACAACCCCACACATACACACAGGCAGAGATACACACAAGTGAACAAACAGGCACACACACACGGACAAGAACGCATGCATGTGTGGACATGCACACACAAAGCGGCTTGGTACAAACATACACATGCATAGTCACAAGCACAGACACACACGCACGCGCACGCGTACGCGTACACACGCGCACACGTCCAAGCAGGGGTGCCTGGACAAAATAGAGTTAACCCCTCTCTTGCTGGTTGTGTCAGCTCCATGCAGGTGACATATATTATAGGAAAGCAGGGCGAGCAGGGGTGGTTTAATGATGACAAAACAGGGAAGGTGCAGCAGGCTGCTGGCTGGGGATCCTGGCTGGACATGGGTGGGGCCGGATACTGGAGAAATACACTGTCTGGTACATGTGCAGGAGGGAGGGAGGGAGGGAGGGAGGGAGGGTGGAGGAGAGGGAGGGAGGGTGGAGGAGAGGGAGGGAGAGGGAGAGGGGGCGAGAGGAGAGGGTATAGTGAGAGAAGGTATAAGAGAAAGATGGAAGATGGAAGCCCTGATAGCAATATGAATCTACATAGGGTTCTGATGGAGAATACAGCCATACACACCTCTGTGTGTGTAACATGCACAATGCCTATACTATTACACAGAACTGTGTTCTGCTATATACTCACTACAGCAGTGGTTCCCAAAGTGGGGTCCGGGGACCACCAGGGGTCCTTGAGGGAGTTCCAGGGGGTCCCCAGCTAAATGTTGGAACCAAATTGTCCCTTATTATGGGCCTGTAACTCTGAGAGTGTATACAAATGGAACCATTTTGTTTCCATTTGGGTTCTTGAAATGAAACGGGTTGAGAATCGCTGCTAGAGTCGTAACGATCTTCTCTTATGCATATCTCTTGCATGTCTCTTCAAATGGGGGTCCGTGGGCTAATCAGTGTCAATTTGGGAGTCCTTGACATGAAAAAGTTTTGGTAACCACTGCTACAGTGTGCCTATAAGCGTCCCTATCTCAGTGCTTGACTGAATGTACATGTCTTGTTTACATTTGCCGCATTCTGTTATTATTCACGAACAATAACAAAAAGGGGAGAAAGAGATAATTGGTTGAGGTAGGAATAATGTAAATTAGAGTGTGCTGTTGCCTTGGAGAACACGAATAAGCATTATTCAAATAGCATCATAATTATCCTGATAATGATGATGATGATTATACCCACAACAATGATGATGTTTGTGTATGATGAAGCATGATGAACATTTACAATCGGTTTTCATGTTTATAAATCAGTTATAATGCATATAATGTAGTAGTACATTAACATTTCCCAGTGCTTCACATTTGGGCAAAAAAGAAATACGAAGAAATTGCAGATTTGCTAACTTAAAGCTTGAAGATTGGCTATATCTTTGCTATGAAAAGATGAGATTTTGACTTGCCCATTGCTTATAGGCAGAGTCCCGTGCTTTAATAGGCGTCATGTCCGATGCAATCCCACCATCTCTCTCTCTCTCTTCACTCATGCATAACAGGAGACTAATCTCTTTACTGTAATTCAGACTAATGAACATATGATCAGCACTTGCTATCGATTGGCCAAAGAGACTCTAATATAAACAAATGTGTATATGGGTGTAAATGTCTTTACCTTTTACATTATTCATTAACCCCTTCTGAACGGGCACCCATTTTGGTGTCAGCATCATGTCATGCTTTAGCTATTTAAAAATAGCAGATCTACAAGCTCATATCGCGCCACCGAGTGGCGCGATACAAGCTTGTAGGTCTGCTATTTTTGAAAAATCGAAGAGCGACTGACATTTTTTTAATCTGATCTCAGGTCAGAATGGGTTCATCAGACCAGTGTGTGTCCGGCGGAAACCTCGTATGAATCTGATCTCAGGTCAGAATGGGTTAATCTCTCTCTCTCTGTGTTTGTGCATGCGTGCACATGCATGCGTGTGTGTGTGTGTGTGTGTGTGTGTGTGTGTGTGTGTGTGTGTGTGTGTGTCTGGAGCCTAGCCATAGTTTGGTGCTGATGGGTGGTGCACTGACTGATTGGGATCTGATTGAGGCGTTTCCGTGGCGATAAGGGATTGAGCATCGCAGCGAGCCTATTGACAGGCTGTTGATGAAGCCCGGGAGAGAGAGAGAGAGAGAGAGAGAGAGAGAGAGACAGAGGGTTGAGCTGTGGAAATTAGGCAGGGGATAAAAACAAAATTCCTTAAGAACAGTCTCTCATCAGCAACTAACACTGTACTGTATGCGTGTCTGTGTGATGTCAGTTTGAGTGTGTGCGTGCGTGCGTGCATGCGTGCGTGCGTGCGTGCGTGCGTGCGTGCGTATGTACTTGTGTGCGTGCGTGAGCGCGCATATGTGTGCTTTGCCTTCCCTCATTCAAATAGAAAATATTTCAGTCTCTCTCTCTCACACACACACACACACACACACACACACACACACACACTTGTGATTTGCGAGTCCACTCGCAACTCTGTGGTCGATCATGCGTCGACCCAACTACAGACAAATGGGCTGCGATGTTTCAGGGAGAATGCTCTTGTCCTCGCAGACAGTTGAGAGATGAAATGCCAAGTCAAGTCATGTGAATCCTCACTATACCATTTGGGTATCGGTGTATATTCATGAGTGACCTCCCGTTTTGCCCTCCGCAAACGGCGAGGGAACTGTGCAGTTCAAGTCATTTGACACAGGGACAGTCCTCCTAATAGCCTCTTCCCCCCCCTGCGTAATTGAAATTATACATTTTCTTTGAACCTCTGCCATTCCTTTGAATAGAAAGCCTTAAATGCTAGCCCTGTTACACTTTGGCAGTATGCAATGCTATCCAGCTGACCTTTTCTGCAATTTGTCTATGCTGGCTATATAGCGTGTGAGCAAATCATGATCAACCTTTGTTTAAACAGTAATAGAGTAGAATGGTTTTACATATGGAGATATTATTAACTGGAGTCACTATGACACACACACACACACACACACACACACACACACACACACACACACACGCGCGCGTGCGCACAGACACACACCGGCAGTCCGTCCGGCACACACTGTCAGACTGTGTTCATTATAAGCTCAGTCCCGTTAACAGGCCTGTCTACGGTCCCAGACACAGTGTGGAAGGAGGTGTCTGGATGCTGGCTCTTAAACTGGGTTAGTGGACCAGAGAGAGAGAGAGAGAGAGAGAGGAGAGAGAAAAAGCCTAAACTGGGACGGGGAATATGGGAAGAATATTCTCCATCAATTGTAGTAATACACCCCACTGCGTATAGCCTGCATGTTGTTGCATGAGTGTGTGTTTACACCGTGTGAGTGTGTGTGTGTGTGTGTGTGTGTGTGTGTGTGTGTGTGTGTGTGTGTGTGTGTGTTTGTGCATGGAGCTGACTAGGTGCCTAGACACACAGGCAGCATCCTTCTATGAAAAAAAGCACCAACATATACTTCTTTATGCAGCATTTTTTTTTTTTTACAAATGCTGTTTTATGTGCTTTATCGGTGCTGTGTTCCCCTGCAATGACGTAGTATATAACAATGAAGCAGATATTTGTCTCGTATACTGTGCCTCTCTTCAGTCTCTTGCCCCTGAGTTGATTTAGGGAAGCCAAATGGCAATCCATTAACATGTGAGAATGATTGTGCAGCCCTTAGGGTTGTGTAGCGTGGCGTCCCGCGGAGAGCTTTTTCACCGCCGCATCCCTCTGATCCGCACTCTTTGTACTGTCGGCAAGAGTTAAGCATCAAAGACAAGAAGTAACTATCCTCCACTCTCAATCGTTCCTCTCGCTATCCTCCTCCGTTCCCGTTTTGGCCTCTGGGTTCACACTGTAATTTGCTTCCTCTCTATATAGCTGTTCCTCTCTCTCTCTCTCTCTCTCTCTCTCTCTCTCGCTGTTCCTCTCTCTCTCTCTTCCCCCCCCCCCCACTCTCCCCCCTTCTCTAACCCCCCCTCCCCCCGCCTCTCTCCATCTTTCTCTCTGCCTCCTCTCCTGCGTCGCTGTCTCTTCCTCAATCTCTCTCAGGGCTGGTGAATGAGGAGAGGAAGGTGACAGGGTCAAAGTGAATCTTCTCCCTGCCGCAGATGATTATGTCTTAACCCGCCGTAATTCAAAGGAGCTGGCCCCAAGGCCACACGAGCCTCACGTGCCGATGAAGGCAGTGCGGTGTGCGCACGCACGCACGCGCGCGAGCGTGTGCGTGTGCGTGTGCTGTGTGAGTGTGTGTGTGTGCGGGGGACATCTCAACGTCATCGCGCTATTGTGACAATGACAACGGAAAAGAGAAAAGGAAGAGCGATAGAAATGGAGAGTGGAAGACAGAGAGAGTGGGGCCCCTCAAATGGACTTCCAGGGTCAGCTGACTGCAGTGCGATGCCTCGGCGCGGTGTTTGGCGTGACTCACTAGCTGCAGCGTCGTCCCTCAGATGATGGATGCTTGTCTTTTCTCTAAAAGCCCTGGCCGTTCATTGTTATAGGCCTGCAATTTGATAATGGACTTGGGGTGACATCATTGGAGGCAGACATTATTAGCCCATTCTGACCGGGCACCCATTTTGGTGTCGGCATCATGTCATGCTTTAGCTATTGAAAAATAGCAGATCTACAAGCTCATATCGCGCCACCGAGTGGCGCGATACGAGTTTGTAGGTCTGCTATTTTTTTTTAAATCGAAGAACGACTGACATTTTTAGAATCTGATCTCAGGTCAGAATGGGTTCATCAGACCAGTGTGTGTCCGGCGGAAAACCTCGTATGAATCTGATCTCAGGTCAGAATGGGTTAGACAGATGCACAAATGAGGATGACGATATAAATGAGCCACATGTACAGACCATGAACATTAATACTGCATTCTATCAGCGGTAATATAGCGATGCTAGCGGTTATGTCAGGGGTGCTAATTGAAATGATGCTAATTAGTGGTTAACTTTGGTTAATTGGTGTGGTAATAAAGTACACCTGTCCACACAGCACTCTCTGCCAGATTTGTCTCCCCGATTTCCCTTTAAAGGAGAATTCTGGACTATAGTCGTTTTCTTACTGAATTCTGATATTATATCCATTCAAAATCAATGCCGGGATTTTCTTCAAAATAAAGGCGCTAGAGTGCCAGAAGATATGGGAGATTTTACTCTGAAAAGCCCCGCCTTCCGTTCCCCCCCCCCAAAAAACGGGAGGCATAATGTTGCTTGCTTACGTCGCGATGATTACGCTAAAGACTCTAGACTCTAGAAGCATTAATATTCTAAAGGAGAGACATGTTGAAGTCACAAATGAAGACAGAAGTATGCTCTTTTGGTCAAAACCACATGGAGATCTCTCTATAGATTAGGAGATACGAGGTATTCTTTCTGAGCCGCGAACAAGGAAGTGAACGGCAGCGCACATGCGCGAACAGCAAGAGGTACATTGCAGAAGGAGAATAGAAAAGCGCTATGTACACGTCCACTGGATCCAACGGTTGGTCCTACGGTCTGAATGTGTTAACCCATTCTGACCTGAGATCAGATTCATACGAGGTTTCCACTGGACACACACTGGTCTGATTAACCCATTCTGACCTGAGATCAGATTCTAAAAAATGTCAGTCGTTCTTCGATTAAAAAAAAAATAGCAGACCTACAAGCTCGTATCGCGCCACTCGGTGGCGCGATACGAGCTTGTAGATCTGCTATTTTTAAATAGCTAAAGCATAACAACACGCCGGTTGTAGTGTAGATTTTCATCTTACAGTCACAAACATTAAATTCCCGTTGACAGTGAATGGACAATTTTACGTAAAAAAATGAACTTTTGTTCATTTCTGACCCCTCTACCACACAGATGTTTTTGGGTCTATATATCACTACACCCCAAAAATAGTTCCGTGTGATAGAGGGGTCAAAGTTGAACGATAGTTGCGCTAATAGTTTAGAAATAGGTCAACAATACAAATTACATTATCTTTGTGAATTAATTTACTTTTACTGCGTGGCCCCAGTGCTCCCCACAGAATGACCGGAACTACTTAATATTGACCCAAACCAGAGCAGAACTCCCACCACGGGACTCGGGCAATCAATTAATACAGTTGCAACCACTATTAATGGCAAGTATTTCTACAGCTTATACATTGAAAAAATCTGAACTATCCCTTTAAGCCTGAAACACAATAGCTTGACTATCTAGCTTCAACCAGTTTTCAATACATTCTTCCAGGGATGTGACACACGGATACACCAATACAGCCACTGTACCTCAGACAGGTGCACATATTATAAACCCATAATACTGTATCTCTCTGTGCACACCCACCCAGGCACACATACTGTAGTGTACATACACAACAGCATTTAGCACGGGTAACTAGAAAGTCAATGAGCGCTTATTTGAAATCCAGTGGCGACACTAACAAGCCAATGTTGAAGGTGTGAACACAGCTGTTTGAGTCACAACAAATCTAATACGCTTTTCATCACTTCTTAAACAAGTCATCAGCAAGTCTAATGCTCTCCCGGTCTGCAAGCGGCGCTCCGCTATGATACATGTGCCTTCAAAGCCTTTTCTTAAACATCAGCACTTAGCACATCCTTCCCCACACCTCTGCAGCACGCACCCCCACTGTACGCATAGCTCCGCTGATAAATCAAATTAATCATTTCACAATACAGATTTATGAAACTTTACAATGCTCTAATTGATAACACCAACAGCTGCCGCGCTTTCGGTTCTCCCCGGCACCTGATCTGCGTGGAAAGTATCTCTTAATCAGCGATTATCAAACTGCACGTGGCAGAATAGTGATTGCAGCTTATTTTTCTTTTAGGGTTTGCCTGCCCTCCACCACCTCGCCTCCTCCCTGGATTCTTCTTATGCTTTGGGACGAGGAGACATGCCAGAGTCGTCTGTGTCAGTCACGGCTGAACCAAAGCGAGGCAGAGAGGGATTCACCCTGCGTGTCTGTCCCGGGGCTTAAGAGCTACTCTCTCATGACGCCTTACCATTTTAAACCTTATTTGGTTTGCAAAAGTGAAACTAAGCTCTTTCTCCACCACTCTCTCCTCTTTTTTTTCTTTCTTTCTTCTTTCCTTTCCGCCAAGTTCAATTTTTTGGACGGCCTATAGCTTTGAGACGGAGATAAGGGGCCAGGGGTGGGTGGGGTGGGGTGGGTGGGTGGGTTGGGCAGGCAATACGGGGATAACTGGCGCGGCTGGCGGACCAGGAGATTTTGAGTCGGGGGGTCACTCTGGGCAGTACGTATAAGGGAGAGGAGAGGGGGACCGAAGGAGGCGGGGTCGGGGGAAGTGAGACACTCTGGAGAGCTGACTGAGCTTCAAAGGGAAGTCTTTTTTTTTCTTCTTCTTCTTCTTTGACTGACAGGCCCCCAGAGTGAAGAGGGACCTGCTGGAGCCCGTTGGACCCTCCTGTCCCAGGATGCCCGGCGGTCTCCATGGCACTCTGCCCCCCTCCCCCCCCCCCCCCCCCCTCCGCCCCTATACCCCCATATAAACACCTCCACACCCTCTCTCTCACATCCACACACAAGGTGCAGGACTGAGGGGGAGATGGAAGCACGCAGGGCTGCATGGGGGTGTCGCAAGCTCTCTCTCTCTCTCTCTTCCTCCCATGTTTGCCCTTGAAGGAAGCATGTGAAGGATGCACAATGCCTCGTTTAAATAAAGGCAAAGGACAGGCCCATCAGTTCCAGCAGTTTGTATGACTGCAGAGTGTGGACGTATTATACGCCAAAACCACTGGAATCCATTCAATGCATCTGGTGTATATAGATGCACAGAGGTCCATCTGTGGAGATGCAGTCGTTCCTCCATACTACTGGAGTCAGTAGGTCAGTATAGGATGGCTACAGGCAGCTCCATGATGTTGTTTGGTTAGATGAATCTTCAACAACATCTCTTTACACAGTAATGCTGCATAACCACCGTTATAGAGCTGATGTACATACCACGTGGTACAGTGGGAGTTGTTATACCGATGATACTAGTAACGGCTCTGTTCCATTTAGTGTACAATGTGGTTCTCATACATTTTCATTTCAAGGACCCCCATACACTCTGAGAGTGTATGGGGTCCTTACGGGGTCCATTTGCTTCCATTTTGTACACTCTCACACCCGTACGGGGGCCATTTGGAACCCAGTCAAAGACACTGAGACGCACTGGTGCAGAGCGTTTCCAGTGAGCCAACAACATGCACGATAGCAGCACCCAGAATGGAACAGAGCATTAAGTACGGAAGGGACCCGGAAGTATGGAAGCGTTATTCCGTGTGCATATATATCCCCGATTGAGAAAGAATATCTCCTATGCCCCTTCTTCTTCTCCTATACGCCCCAGACATTAGCTGCGGTATAGCTTGGATCAGGGAGGGCTGTGTTTAAATGTGTCTCAGTAAACAGTGTTAGGCCTGTATAAACAGCGCCGCATCGACCGGCCTCTATTCATGATCAGCACGTCTCCGTCTAGCACTGGATTAGTCAACATACCCCAACGCTTCTGTTTGCTCTGCTCTGAATGTAGCCAATGTCAATGCCAAGGCCTAATTGGAATACTACGTACTACACTGGAAAATCCTGCGTGGTAATTTTGCACGGAGAACGTAGAAAATGAACCAATGAATGGACCTGTGTATAGAGATATCTAGGTCTGGTGTTACAATACTATAGAGCAATCCAACACACTCCCTTCAGCCGTACCACTCATAGCCAATTCTCTATTAAAGACAGAGGTTCTTTACTCTGGAATACACACACATAGTCATTGCCAACTCCTCATCTTCATCTTCACTCATCTGCACGCACGCACGCACCAACACATTCAACTGCACAGTGCACAAAAGGTATTTGTTGTTTGTCATGCCTTATGTTTTATTGCTATGTTTAACTTACTACTTGTTAATTATTGTAGGTGAGAACCTCAGCCCTATGGATTTCCTTTCTCACCTGCACTTATTTCTGTTAACACTAGGAAGTCTGAGCAGCCGTTCTGACCGAATTTGAAATTTCAACGTTTATTTTCTTAGCCCATGGAGTCCAGAGAAAGTTCCCCTTGCATGACTTTGTCTAAATATTCGGTTGAAATCATCTCTGTTTTTTTTTCCATTTGAAACATTTTGTAAATATGATTTTAGGCATATATCTCTTACTCAGTCTGACTATAATCGGCCCAATCGACCGCCGTCACCCTTTCTCCCCCTCTCGTCTTTTGTTTGCGCTGCTTGATAATGGTGTTAATGGTGATTCCCCGACATTTACTTTTCACTTGATATCGTTTCGTAGAGAGCGCCTACACAACCGATTTATATACCAAATGAAAGCCCCAATTCCATAGTTTACATGGTATTTTGATTTTTTTTAAATGAGCAAAAAATGAGCGAGTTATGGTGGTTATGGTGGTAGGGGTGGAGAAAAAAAAAGAACACACAAAAGACAGCTGGAGACGGCATTGTTGTTGTTCAAGCCTGCATTCCATGTCCAACGAATTAAATCACATACGTTTGGCTGGTTAATTAACTTGGAATTTGTTTATTATTTTGATAAGATAATAGGAATATGAATACAATGATTATTATCATTGTTATTATTATTATTATTGAATGCTCGGTTAGACTCGACCCGACATTTACTTTCCATGAAGCGAGAACGCTTGCCGATGCGCGATACAAAATAAAAAGTGTTTGAATAATTCCAACCAGATAGACCTCCCGAACCGCTAAATGTTTTGTCAGTCAAAAGAACAGTTCTTTCTGCAAGCGACGTGGAACTTATGTAGGCATGCTGCTGTGGATTAATTTGTTCTGGCATATAGGCTCAATATCGCCAGCTCTTTGTCAGTCAAAAGAGTTCAGCCTCTGTCCGTCCTTCTTTATCTGTAAACTTTTTCTCTCTCTCTCCCTCTCAGGGAAGCATGCAAATGTTCATGAATTCAATAACTGCACGATGTTTTATAAACAGCAGCTGATCTGGTGTTTCTCCTCAACATGCAGTGCATTTCACGTGTGGAGTTTATTTTTTGTATCACCAGGCTGCAGGCTTTCTATTTAGTGTCTATTTAGTGTGCAAGGCTTACATCCGGTAAGCCACTGTATGCGCTGAGTTCCATACACAACACATACACGAACCGTATCCTCTCCTCACCGGATGTTGAATTCACAGTGCTAACGGCCGTATTCTGAACGATGTTTTTTTATTAATTAAACTGATATAACAACATAACGTGGCTAATAATTGTTTATTTGGAATGTACTTTGGCTGGTAATTTAGGTAAATATAACGCGACTCACTTGTATAAGTAATTTACCGCGGACAGGCCGCATTTAATGCAATACATTGGCTTTAGTAATGTTGTTAGCTTATAATATTAGCAACTGTAAGCTAACGGCTGGAGGACTACGGACAATCCGGTCAATAACATCATTACACTTAAACATTAATACAATTATGTCATGTTTACATGCCTAGTCAAGCAGTCTGTACATCGCGTGGGGTGACATATATTAATTACATCGATAACACACAAGAAAAGACAAGTGATCTTGCTCTTTTGGAAGGAAAAAAGTAACAACAAAAGGCAGCAACGTGACACTCTTCCATGGCTATGTTGCAATATAGTACTAACGGGCAACGGCAAAATATATATTTTTCACATGTATTATTAGTTTTATACATTTTAGGAGTGAAAACATGTGTTAAGAAACATATTATGATTTAATTCGTTGGAAATGGGATGCAGGCTTGAACAATGTCTTCTCCAGCTGGAGAGGGACGTGTGGGGGAGAGAGTGGCCAATCAAATCGCACCAAAAACACGGTCCCCCTGACCCCCAGCCGACTGAGTAGTAGTGATTTTTTTTCAGACTTCGTAGTGTTAAAGGGTATATTCAGTGATTTCACTCAAAAAAACCGTAGGTTTCGTTTTTTGGCTGGGACCTATAGCCTTTCATCCAATCAGGATATAGAGAGCCAAAAACGAAACCTAAGGTTTTTTGGACCCCCCCCCCCCCCCCCAGGGGTTAACTGGGGACAGGGAGGAACTCCTTATATGGTCAGCACACTCTATAGTAGAGGAGGATTAGCACAACAAAACAAAGAAATAAGTGATATTTGAATGAAGTGAAATCACTGAATATATACCTTTAATAATGTTATCTTTTGTACTGTTTCTATTGTGCAAATAAACTAAACTAAACTAAAGCTGATACAGTGTCAGAGCTACACCAGAAATAACGTTCAGATACTGTATGACGTTCAGCAGCGTTGAAATAATATATTTCTTTAACCCATTCTGAACGGGAACCAATTTTGGTGTTAGCATCGTGTTATGCTTTAGCTATTGAAAAATAGCAGATCTACAAGCTCATAGCGCGCCACCGAGTGGCGCGCTACGAGCTTGTAGGTCTGCTATTTTTGAAAAATCGAAGAACGACTGACGTTTTTAGACTCTGATTTCAGGTCAGAATGGGTTCATCAGACCAGTGTGTGTCCAGTGGAAACCTCCGTATGAATCTGATCTCAGGTCAGAATGGGTTAAAGATTTTGAATACCCCTCTGCTGGATGTTGCAACGGCACAACCACCAAGAAATAAATCTCATTTCATATCCCGTCACATCATTTTTACAAAATATTCTTGATGAATAAGGATGATAGCGAGTCATGATAAGGGCCGCCGAGCCGTTCCGCAGATAAAGTCACCCTAAATCCGCCACTCCAGATACTACAGTACTGCGTAGGTACAGTATAACACATTCAATTTAACCCATTCTGACCGGGCACCCATTTTGGTGTTGGCATCATGTCGTGCTTTAGCTATTGAAAAATAGCAGATCTACAAGCTCATATCGCGCCACCGAGTGGCGCGATACGAGCTTGTAGGTCTGCTATTTTTGAAAAATCGAAGAACGACTGACATTTTTTGAATCTGATCTCAGGTCAGAATGGGTTCGTCAGACCAGCGTGTGTCCAGTGGAAACATCGTATGAATCTGATCTCAGGTCAGAATGGGTTAACCACTAGTCCGAGGCAGCCGCATGCAGTGTCTGCACGGTCTGGACTATAATAAAAGGTCAAATCCATGTTTATCATTTCACTTCCCTGGCATATCACACCCCTCGCTAGTCATTAGCCACACATAACAAGTGGGTGACAGTGGAGAACACTCCAGGTCCATGAATCTCAGGCAGGCTGGTGCCATTAACGGGGCTCTCCACTTTCTCCCTGAGCTCCTCAGAGGAACGAACGGGGCAGACCTGGTTGGCTAGGCACTGGCTATACGGAGCAGCGGAAAGTGAGAAAAGAGAGAGAGAGAGAGAGAGAGAGGGAATGAGTGTGAGACGGAGTGGGAGAGAGAGAGCAAGGGAGCGAGAGAGAGGCGCTCAAGTGTGGCGGGGCAGCTGCATTGTATCACCCCCATTTTAGCCCATTACACTATGTATGGGGGCATTTTTACCTCCCCTCTTTTGCATGGTAATTATTTTCAAGCCCAAAGGTAGCTGCGGGCAACGTCAGCCTACCGCGTCAGGGCCCACTGCATTAGCCGGCCATTGCATTATTTATTTGTGCTCAGGCAGCGCGGATGGATACCCCACGAATCCGCCGAGACACATGGGGCGGGCAGTGGAGGGGGGGTCTCAATGTCACCTCCCGCATTGTGGGAGGCAGTTTTGGCGGTGGCGGCCACTTGGACTTTTCACTCGGACCGGGAGAGCTTATATAGAGGCTCAAGGGCAAAGCGGTGGCTGGGGGGAGTCAGGGGGGAGCGTGTGTGCGTGGGAGTGTTAGTTAGGGTGGTCTGTAATGTATTCAGAATGGGGTCGAGTTAGTGCCCTCGCCTATATGCAAGAGTCAACCGCATGCAGGCCGGGTTCACTGGGACACACTGGACGTCGTCCGCGGAATGGGGCTGTGTATGACATTGGGGCGCATACGCATCATGGGGTAGTATGGGTGCACACCGCACACCGCCTCAGGGCCTCACGGTATATAGCCCATTCTGACCTGAGATCAGATTCATACGAGGTTTCCGCCGGACACACACTGGTCCTGATGAACGCATTCTGACCTGAGATCAGATTCTAAAAATGTCAGTCGTTCTTCGATTTTTCAAAAAAATAGCAGACCTACAAGCTCGTATCGCGCCACTCGGTGGCGCGATATGAGCTTGTAGATCTGCTATTTTTAAATAGCTAAAGCATGACATGATGCTGACACCAAAATGGGTGCCCGGTCAGAATGGGATAGGTATACGGTTAGATGGTCATATGCAGCGAATTACCCCTGGGTATTACAGGGAAATAGAGTGGAGTTTTTGGTTGTATTTTTTTCTTTTTACACGGTGTCCCTAGTCCCCTGTGTGTGGATAAAGGGTTATTACATGGAAACACCAGTGGGCTGGATGGGGTTACACTGTGTCAGGGTGATGCACCGATGGTAGAGCGACATGCCTCAGTGATCCTGACGTCTGGGAACGTAATACCCTGGTTACCCCCCTCCTGTGTAGTACCGCGCGCACGCACGCACACACGCACGCACGCACGCACACACACACACACAGACAATCACACTGCTCTGTTGGACATTACTCCCTACTGACCTGTCAGCCTCGGCCAATCGCACCGCAGCACTGCGGAATGACAGCTGAACTACTGTCCCTGTCACGGCTCCTCAGTGTAAAAACGCACACACACACACACACACACACACGTGTGCACGCACGCACACACGCACACCCCTCTCTCTGCAACAGCAACATCAACAACATCAACTCCTGCCAGCCCCCCCCCCCCCCCCCCCCCCCCTCTCTCCCTGTTACCCCCTCCACCCCCACCTCGACCACCCTAGCCCATTCTGACCGGGCACCCATTTTTTGGTGTCGGCATCATGTTATGCTTTAGCTATTGAAAAATAGCAGATCTACAAGCTCATATCGCGCCACCGAGTGGCGCGATACGAGCTTGTAGGTCTGCTATCTTTTGAAAAATCGAAGAACGACTGACATTTTTAGAATCTGATCTCAGGTCAGAATGGGTTAATCAGACCAGTGTGTGTCCAGTGGAAACCTCGTGTGAATCTGATCTCAGGTCAGAATGGGCTAGATGCTAAGGTGGCCCCGTGACGTGACATGACAATGACAGCATATACTGATGCTCTGGAGAGCACCCATACAGCCTCTCCCACTTCAACCTACACTACACTCCCCCCCCCACTGGATTAACCCATTCTGACCTGAGATCAGATTCATACGAGGTTTCCACTGGGACACACACTGGTCTGACGAACCCATTCTGACCTGAGATCAGATTCTAAAAATGTCAGTCGTTCTTCGATTTTTCAAAAATAGCAGACCTACAAGCTCGTATCGCGCCACTCGGTGGCGCGATATGAGCTTGTAGATCTGCTATTTTTCAATAGCTAAAGCATGACATGATGCCAACACCAAAATGGGTGCCCGTTCAGAATGGATTAAGTAACTCGCTCCCGTCTCTCTTGTCTTCCCTTCTCGTTTTATTCTTGCTCTTTCCACTTTCTTGTTCTTGCTTTTTTTTTTTTTAAACCCACCGAATGAGTAAAAAACAGAGATCTAGTTGGATGGAGCGAGACAATCAAGTGTCATGGATGGAGTCAGAGGACCAGTCGAGATACAGAACCTGTGACGGAAGGGCAGTTTAGGGAGTCAGTTCACTTTACTGTACTGTCCAGCAAGTGTCAGAGTTAGAGAATCACTGGCGTGATCTTGAAGAGATAATAATGACTCTGAGTGACCTGAAGTCAGAGTTTCAGTAGAGAATGAGTGACATGAGTCATAGTAAGAGTCACATGGAGTTGGAGTGAGAGAATCAGCAGCTGTGGAAAAACGTACTCACGATTCTTACTTAACCCCTTCTGACCGGGCACCCATTTTGGTGTTGGCATCATGTCGTGCTTTAGCTATTGAAAAATAGCAGATCTACAAGCTCATATCGCGCCACCGAGTGGCGCGATACGAGCTTGTAGGTCTGCTATTTTTGAAAAAAATCGAAGAACGACTGACATTTTTTGAATCTGATCTCAGGTCAGAATGGATTCGTCGTCAGACCAGCGTGTGTCCAGTGGAAACCTCGTATGAATCTGATCTCAGGTCAGAATAGGTTAAGTAAAAGTATCAATACTGCAATATAGAAATACTCTGTTACCAGTAAAGGTCCATTTGTAGTGATGTCTTTAGTGGTTCCTGTTTTAGCCTAGTTGTTGCCTGTCTTGTCTCACCTCATCCCCTGTTACACACCTGTCTCCATTCTGTCGTTAGCCTGATGACACTCACCTGTGTTTGCTTCACTATCAGCCTGTAGTCGATAGCAGACCTACAAGCTCATATCGCGCCACTCGGTGGCGCGATATGAGCTTGTAGATCTGCTATCGTACTGGACTCAATCTGCTCTCACACTGCCAGATCCACGTTTGATGTTACTGTGTTCGTTCCTGCCTGTTTTGTCCTGCTGTTGCCTCGTCACCATATAAGCTTGATGGGTATTTTTCCCACCATATGCTTTAACCCATTCTGACCTGAGATCAGATTCATACGGAGGTTTCCACTGGACACACACTGGTCTGATTAACCCATTCTGACCCGAGATCAGATTCTAAAAAAATGTCAGTCGTTCTTCGATTTTTCAAAAAATAGCAGACCTACAAGCTCGTATCGCGCCACTCGGTGGCGCGATATGAGCTTGTAGATCTGCTATTTTTCAATAGCTAAAGCATAACATGATGCTGACACCAAAATGGATGCCCGTTCAGAATGGGTTAAAGACTACAAAGACAAGGACTGTATTAAAATAGTTACTATAAATAGCTTCGACAGCAGAGCTATGATACTAGAGTGCTGAGAGAGCTCCTGGAACAACCGGACCTCTAGAAATACTTTTAGAAGTAATCGAATTACCATATATACTTAGCTTAGCTTTAACCAGGATACTTTAATTACTGCAAATAGCCAATATGAACAATGTTACTCTAGGAGAATTACCGTATAAATGCCAAAATGTTTACCTGAGTCCACCACAGAAGGGAAGTCCAATTCAAAGTGAGGTTTTATAGCCATATTTTATATTGATTCATGAGAGAAAGAAAAGGATTCACATACAGCATATATAGATATTTACAATATCAGATTCACCCTAACCCCAAAGGTGGTCTGGTGGAAAATGGTCTCTTCCCCTGTCTCAAAATGAGAGACAGTATTTATACTTCTTTACTCAAAATGGAGGACAATGTATAGACGGACGTCAGACAAACCGAGAAGCCTCTTAATCAATGCATGGGATATGTAGTTTGGAATGACCTGTAGTTCATACTTCAAGTCTGGTCCGGGAAAGCACAGAGGCTGGGCATGGTGGCTATATGGCGACGAGCTGATAACGGACCGTCAAGGTCAGTCACATGCCGGGCAGGCTCGCAGAGCGAGACAGACAGTGCAATAATAATTCTTACTAACTACTAAACTAGACGCCATTAAAAGGCCCAAAGGACTTCATGACCATCACCCACAAAACCACAGACAATACCTAACAAATCTGTTAAGTGTTCTTTGTCTAATAAATACTGGAATTGACCTGTGCCTGCCTGCTTGTTCTGCTTCTGGGTCCTCAACCTGACACACACCGTGACAAATGTATGTTTTGTATAGGCCTAATAATCTAAATCTACGAAGTACTATAACAGTTTGCAAATAATTGTAATATTGTGAAATATTTGCCCTCTGATATGTACAGCCTATTATGAGTAGAAGTTAAAGTATCGAAAATTGGAAAAATATACTCAATTCAAGTAAACAAAATCCGTCAAAATTGTACTTAAGCACAGTACTTGATTAAAAGTACTTTTCCACCACTGGTGCTATAATGTAGTCAGAGTAGCACCCAGCCTGGTCTCCTTAACCCATTCTTAACAGGAACCCATTTTGGTGTTAGCATCATGTCGTGCTTTAGCTATTTAAAAATAGCAGATCTACAAGCTCATATCGCGCCACCGAGTGGCGCGATATGAGCTTGTAGATCTGCTATTTTTGAAAAATCGAAGAGCGACTGACATTTTTAGAATCTGATCTCAGGTCAGAATGGGTTCATCAGACCCAGTGTGTGTCCGGCGGAAACCTCGTATGAATCTGATCTCAGGTCAGAATGGGTTAATGGGAGCTGACACTGCTGAAGCGACCCGGATGGACGGAGGAGAAGGACCGGCGGGCGCATTTGCAAGGCGGCATGCAGGCAGCCCTCCCAATTATTTTTCTGCCTGATAAGTGCAATGCTTGTTTAAGACCGTGGCTGTGTTGGGGATAGAGGGGTGAGGTGGAGCGAGGGCAGAGAGATGGAGGAGACGGGGGGAGAGAGAGGTTGAAGCAGCGGCCAAGTTACAAGGATGACAGGCCTTGATCTGCGGCAGGATGGCTAGCTGTCACGCACGTATCGTATACACACATGCACGCACGCACACACACACACACACACACACGGACCCACACACACATGGACCCACGCACGCACAGCTCTGCATGACAAATCTGTGCTTTACATGCTATACCTTTATTACAGCCACATTCCACGTTCCTTCACGATGCATTGCGAAGCACTGCATTATGGGCTTGCACTGTGTAGATTATCTACGGTATTTTTGAAACATTTGAAGAAGATTCTTGAAAGACGGAAAAAAGGTTGGGATAATTTTGAAAACAAATCTTCTCTTTTGAGCCTTATCTCTTCTCTCATTCTCTCATAGTACAGTACAGTATGTGCCCCTGCCCTGCCTGCCTGGGCTGGGACATAATGTTTTTCAGACGGGGGTTGTGGCCAATTTGGGGGTCCTTGACATGAACATGTTTGAGAACCACTGGTGTATATAGAGGCTGCATGCTCATATGCTGATTGCTGTTGGCTAGACATTGTTACGGAGGAGGGTCTGTGCCATGGATCTGCTTGACTGCTTGGAAGAGGTGAGGGCCAATCGTCTATCGAGAGAAAGAAATGAGCAATTTGTTAGTGTGTGGGTGACGCGTGCGTGCATGCATACGTGCATGCATACGTGCATGTATGTATGTGTGGGTGCGTGTGTGTGTGTGTGCCTAGTCTGCGTACATATGCGCGCGTGTGTGTGTGTCTGTGTGTGTGTGTGTGTGCGTGCGTGCATGTGCAATGCAAAATCATGTGCATAAGATGCATTGACGGAACAGAAGCATATGATTGGATGACAGTGTGTTTTGCGCTACTTTGCGTCTCTTGGAACAGAGAGAGACTGTGCATGAGCACCCCAATTGGACCACGGGCGTGCACTGTGCTCACGTGCATGTGTTTTGTGTGTGTGCGCGTTTGTGTGATGGTGGAACCTGAGAAGGCAGGTTAAAAAAAAGTAGTCACATCTCAAATGAAAAAAAGCCACTGATATAATAACACGCTGAATATCAAAGGCACTTCATATGGGAGAACCCGCACGGCATCAATCACATCAGCCCAAATCACACAGGCACGCGCGTGCTCCGGGGGTGTCAGCTCTTGTCTAAACAGACGTGGTATTCGTGTCGTGACAGCCTGTAATTTGCCCCATCCTAGTCTATACTTGAACGCCGTAATAAGGGTTATTCAATCCAATGCTAAGTGTCATAATCCGAGGCGGAGTGGCTGCACTACATTAGTGTCAGTGCTGCTGTGTTAATGCTCCAGTGATCACTGTAACCACTGCCGCTAACTGCCGGGGTTTCGGCATGGGCCTACAGCCAAAAGCCCTGATTCATATATAGTCTGTCGTGCAACAGTGTCTCCTTCCGAAAATAGGCCTGTGTGTGAATAGTCAAGTGCAACGGTCTGAGCTTGTAGATCTGCTGTTTTTTTTCTCCATTGTAGGACGGACTATAATTTAAGCAAAACAAAGGCTGGGTATGGCATCAGAGAAGGAAAGTGTAATAGAGTGTCTTCTACAGTATAGGTGAAAGAGCATGCCACTGATTGAGAACATTGTTTCCACCTGTGCTGATTAGCAAGATCCCCTGCAGCTTGTTGTAGCCTCTGAGTGTGCTGTGTGTGTTCAGCTCTGCATTGACCAAGTAAAGACCTGTGTTTGAATGCTCTCCAAGTGTGGTTATTTAGAGTCCCAGAAAATAAAATAAAATAAAATAAAATAAAATAAAATAAAATAAAATAAAATAAAATAAAATAAAATAAAATAAAATAAAATAAAATAAAATAAAATAAAATAAAATAAAATAAAATAAAATAAAATAAAATAAAATAAAATAAAATAAAATAAAATAAAATAAAATAAAATAAAAAAACTAGTCTGTGTTGAGTGATCACGTGGTGTATACTGTATGAACTCTGAAGATTGCAACAAGGATTAGCTGTGGTGAGTGGAGGAGGCAGGTGCAGTAGATAGATACATGCAGGTGATTATGAACGGGGAGTGGCTAATGAGTGGTAGAGGCAGGCGTGGTAGAACGGGAACAGGCTCTTGTAAGGGTGGTCTCCTCTCCACTCCTGAACTTACATTGACCACAACGTCATGGAGAGGAGAGGAGAGGAGAGGAGAGGAGAGGAGAGGAGAGGAGAGAAGAGAAGAGAAGAGAAGAGAAGAGAAGAGAAGAGAAGAGAAGAGAAGAGAAGAGAAGAGAAGAGAAGAGAAGAGAAGAGAAGAGAAGAGAAGAGAAGAGAAGAGAAGAGAAGTGAAGTTCCGATAACTAAATGGCTAACCTATATATCAAATGGGATCTAACGCCTGACAGCGGGTCCCTGGTTCGATTCCTGTCTGACCGGACCCCCTACTCTCTCTCTCCTTGTTTCCAGCTGTCTCTCGCAAGATGAGAGAAGTCTATATTTCTCCATCACTCGATCAGCTCTATATCCCTCATTCTTTTTCACACTCTTCCTCTGTTGTTTTTCTACGCGCACTCAAAAAAACCACCGTACACCTCATATTTCTCGCTCTAAAAGCCACCATGGGAAAATGTACATGCAGCTTCAAGGTCCCCCTAGTGAGGAAGCCTTTACGTGTGCTTTTTTTCCCTCCCCTTACTCTCTCCAAGTCCCTCCTTTGCTTTAACCCATTCTGACCTGAGATCAGATTCATACGAGGTTTTCCACTGGACACACACTGGTCTGATGAACCCATTCTGACCCGAGATCAGATTCTAAAAATGTCAGTCGTTCTTCGATTTTTCAAAAATGGCAGACCTACAAGCTCGTAGCGCGCCACTCGGTGGCGCGCTATGAGCTTGTAGATCTGCTATTTTTCAATAGCTAAAGCATAACATGATGCCGACACCAAAATGGGTTCCCGTTCAGAATGCTTTAATTACAGTAAGTACAGCGGACCCCCCCAGGCTTGTTTAAACAGATCAACTGTAGCAGAAGAAAGAAGAAAATGCTAATTAGTCCCATAATGTTGCTGACCGCGCTAGTTCCTTTAGCACTGCTGAGTTTTATTGACATAAGAAGGACAATAGGAATCTGTATTCAAATGACTCGCTCTCTTTCTTCGTGAGCTTGCGGGCGCATGGTTACCATTGCTTGTAAGTGGCTACCTAGCACATTCTGCCCCCCCCCCCACCCACCCACCCACCCCCCGGGGCTATAAATCTTGGTTTATGAGAGTTTACGTAGAGTGTATAGCCCATTTTGAGCGGGCACCCCTTTTGGTGTTAGCATTATACGTTATGCTTTAGCTATCGAAAAATAGCAGATCTACAAGCTCATAGCGCGCTACGAGCTTGTAGGTCTGCTATTTTTGAAAAATCGAAGAACGACTGACACAGAAACGTAGCTTTTTCAGAAAACTGTCAGGATGTAGAAGACATTTTTATAGAATCTGATATCAGGTCAGAATGGGATAGACATGAGGACGCGAAGGAGTCCATACATGTTGTTGTTGTTGTGATGTACCTTTTTTTGTGCGGTGTTTGGAGTGTGTTCCTGGAAGGAAACCTGTGGGATTTGCAGTATAAACGTGTGTTTTTGCTGTTTTACATGTGTGAATATTGAAAAAGGTGCGTAAAAGAGCGTGTGCGCGCCGTTGCGTTTTGTTTGCATGCCTATACTCTGGTGTGTGTGTGTGTGTGTGTGCGTGTGTGTGCGTGTGTGTGTGTGTGTGTGTGTGTAGCTGTGTGTCGTGTCCCTGTGTGTGTCTACCCCCACCCTCAACTTCGGTGCAATGCAGAACAGAAGCTTCTAATGCATTCCATGTTCCTGAGCTTGGCAGCAGGGAGAGAGAGAGAGAGAGAGAGAGAGAGAGAGAGTCAGGATCAGGATCAATACTATTGACCTGTTTACCTTGGTGCCGAGCATGCGGGCCAGCTCCCCAGCTCACCACTTGAAACATTAAAACCAGCACTATTAGTAATACTTTGGTTCGTCTCTTCGCCGATTGGAGGAGGAGCTGCCAGTGGGACTGGTCCACCTCGTGGACCGACCGGGATGGAGAGGAAGGAGGAGACGAAGAGGAGGGAGGGAGGCAGAGGAAAGGTCTAAAAGAAGGAGAGAGAGAGAGATAGATGTAGAGAGAGAGAGGCCCTGGATTTAATCCTCTTGACTTAAACCTGGCGGGTTTCGCCCCGTGGTCTGGACGCTCGCCTCCGGACTCCATGTGGTCACTCAACCCTATCGAGCTGCAGGGCATTGTGCCCCCCCCCCCCCCCTCCCTCCCCCCCCCTTCAACCCCCCCCCCTCAGGCTATATGTGGTGCTCCCGGCACCGCTCTTTACAGCTGGCTCTTCCTCTTCCTTGTACTCCGCCAATACACCATTTCTTTTAAATGCTGCTGGAGTGGGTTTCTTTTTTCTTTTTTTTTTATCAGAGCGTCCTCTGCTTGTTTGTCCATTGATTTTTCATCCCCCCTCTGCACCTCTCCTCCAGCCACTGGCCTCTGCCTCTGCCCCCATCCCTCCCCCCCCCCACCACCCCCCCCCCCTGACCAACCACACACTCTCCTCGTCTGCATCTCCCCAATCTCTCTCTCCCTCTCTCTCTCTCTGTTGTTGCAGATTCAACTTGATTTATTTATTTATTTGAAGCTCACACAGCCCAGGTAATTTGTAGCAGGTAATGACTTTCTGTGAATCTGCTTTACACACGCTTCAAGCCCCCTTTCAGACCTCTGCCATCAAGGAGACCCCCCCCCCCCCTCCCCCCGACACACACACGCACGCACGCACGCACGCACGCACGCACGCACGCACGCACGCACGCACGCACGCACGCACGCACGCACGCACGCACGCGCGCACGCACGCACGCACGCACACACACACACACACACACACACACACACACACACACACACACACACACACACACACACACCTCTCTCTCTCTCTCTCTCTCTCTCACTCTCTCAATCTCAGTTTCATGTCTGTCTGTCTGTCTGTCTGTCTGTCTGTCTGTCTGTCTGTCTGTCTGTCTGTCTGTCTGTCTGTCTGTCTGTCTGTCTGTCTGTCTGTCTGTCTGTCTGTCTGTCTGTCTGTCTGTCTGTGCACGTTCCCGTTCTTGCTCTCCTGGGGTCTCTCTCTCTCTCTCTCTCTCTCTCTCTCTCTCTCTCTCTTACTCTCTCTTGATTCTGCCAGTGTATCTATAATTCCCCTAGATATCAGCAGCTCTGTGTGTGTGTGTGTGTGTGTGTGTGTGTGTGTGTGTGTGTGTGTGTGTGTGTGTGTGTGTGCGTGCGCGTGTGCACGTGTGCGCATGTGCGCCGTGCCGTGTGTGTGCGTTCTCGTGCGGTTGGACTGGCAGAGGGTCTCTGAAGTCCGCCTAAGGAGGTGATTGACACCTGGCCCCCACCTCCTCCTCCCCCCCTCCTTCCTGTTTCTCTCCATCCCTCCTCAGCCATGGGGTCCATGGGGGGCGAGAGGGGGGAGGGGGGGGGGGGGGGGGTTGGGGGGGGTAGCGGTGGAAGGCGGCAAGCGAGATGGGGAGTCAGGAGGGAGAGAGAGTGGAAGGAGAGTAGAGCCGAGGTGTGTGTGTGCGTGCGTGTGCGTGCGTGTGTGTGTGCGTGGAGGACGGGAGAGGCAGAGGCAGATTTGCTTGAAATAATTTGGTGGTATTTCTTCTGTTCCGTGTTTTATTTTGCCTTGTTCTTTTTCTTCCCAGAGTCGCTGTACAAAATGAGCTTTCTAATTCACCAGGCGAAGGAGAGAGCGACCCTTTTCTCTCACACACACACACACACACACACACACACACACACACACACACACACACACACACACACACACACAGAAGCATATCCCCAACACCTTGTTACAGGGCAGAGAGGGAGATGCATGAAGGACAGAGAGAGAGATGCATGCAGGGCAGAGAGAGGGAGATGCATGCAGGGCAGAGAGAGGGAGATGCATGCAGGGCAGAGAGAGGGAGATGCATGCAGGACAGAGAGAGAGATGCATGCAGGGCAGAGAGAGGGAGATGCATCAGGGCAGAGAGAGGGAGATGCATGCAGGGCAGAGAGAGAGATGCATGCAGGACAGAGAGGGAGATGCATGCAGGGCAGAGAGAGAGATGCATGCAGGGCAGAGAGAGAGATGCATGCAGGGCAGAGAGAGAGATGCATGCAGGGCAGAGAGAGAGATGCATGCAGGGCAGAGAGGGAGATGCATGCAGGGCAGAGAGAGAGAGATGCATGCAGGGCAGAGAGAGAGATGCATGCAGGACAGAGAGGGAGATGCATGCAGGGCAGAGAGAGGGAGATGCATGCAGGGCAGAGAGAGGGAGATGCATGCAGGGCAGAGAGAGAGATGCATGCAGGACAGAGAGGGAGATGCATGCAGGGCAGAGAGGGAGATGCATGCAGGGCAGAGAGAGAGATGCATGCAGGGCAGAGAGGGAGATGCATGCAGGGCAGAGAGGGAGATGCATGCAGGGCAGAGAGAGAGATGCATGCAGGGCAGAGAGAGAGATGCATGCAGGGCAGAGAGGGAGATGCATGCAGGGCAGAGAGAGAGAGATGCATGCAGGGCAGAGAGAGAGATGCATGCAGGGCAGAGAGAGAGATGCATGCAGGGCAGAGAGAGAGATGCATGCAGGGCAGAGAGAGAGATGCATGCAGGGCAGAGAGGGAGATGCATGCAGGGCAGAGAGGGAGATGCATGCAGGGCAGAGAGAGAGATGCATGCAGGGCAGAGGGAGAGATGCATGCAGGGCAGAGAGAGAGATGCATGCAGGGCAGAGAGAGAGAGATGCATGCAGGGCAGAGAGAGGGAGATGCATGCAGGGCAGAGAGAGGGAGATGCATGCAGGGCAGAGAGAGAGATGCATGCAGGGCAGAGAGGGAGATGCATGCAGGGCAGATAGGGAGATGCATGCAGGGCAGAGAGGGAGATGCATGCAGGGCAGAGAGAGAGAGATGCATGCAGGGCAGAGAGAGAGATGCATGCAGGGCAGAGAGGGAGATGCATGCAGGGCAGAGAGAGAGATGCATGCAGGGCAGAGAGAGGGAGATGCATGCAGGGCAGAGAGGGAGATGCATGCAGGGCAGAGAGAGAGATGCATGCAGGGCAGAGAGAGAGAGATGCATGCAGGGCAGAGAGAGAGATGCATGCAGGGCAGAGAGAGAGATGCATGCAGGGCAGAGAGAGAGATGCATGCAGGGCAGAGAGAGAGATGCATGCAGGGCAGAGAGGGAGATGCATGCAGGGCAGAGAGGGAGATGCATGCAGGGCAGAGAGGGAGATGCATGCAGGGCAGAGAGGGAGATGCATGCAGGCTACACCGAAACATCCTTAAGGGTTCATTCGGTCGTACTCTCTCAGAGTTCACTCAAGAGTGTTACTTTATAGGCTGTGTGTGTGTGTGTGTGTGTGTGTGTGTGTGTGTGTGTGTGCGTGCGTGCGTGCACGTGCATGTGTGTGCATTGTATGCATTCATGTACACAGTGGTCTCAAGGGGGTCCCCCCCCACACATCTCCACCCACACACCTCCTTCATCTCTCTCTCTCTCTCTTCCTCTCCTTCCTCTCCTTTGCGCTGCAGCTCTGCTATAGCATAGCATCCATCTATTAGTATTCATTTGGGGGGGGGGGGGGGGGGCTTCTGGCTGTTCCCTCGCCCCAGCTGGCATACAGGGGGTCTGCACATACTGCACATCTCCACTGGACACTCACACACACACAGGCAACAAGCCAAAAAGTCACGCTCACGCAAGCAAGCACGCACGCACGCGCGCACAGTCACACACACACACACGCACGCACACACAGTCACACACACACACACACGCGCGCGCGCACGGACGCACGCAACCACACACACACACACACACACACACACACACACACACACACACACACACACACACACACACACACAGGGGGAGGGGCAGGATGTCTGGTGACATTAGGAGCATATTTAAGTGGAAGAACTTGGTACTTTGTCCCCGGAAGGATTTCAATCCCAAACAACGTGCATCTATTTTGGGTCGCTCATTCATCAGTCCGTGTTCTAAAACAGTGATGCATCTTTGTGCTCTGAAGCCAAACTTCTTTGTGAGGAAAATATCTTTAAATGTTTTTGTGCCATTTATTTTTTCTCAAAATTGGGTTTTTGTCGAAATAAAACAGGCTGTACATTTATTTTGTATTCAAATAGAGATTGCAATCTCGCAGTGATGCAATCATAACAAATAAAAAATAAACTATTAGTGCTCACATTTTCTACTTTGAAGGACAACTTGGCAAGTCGATAGATTAAAATCAGGTTGTGGCTTTAGAACAAATAAAAAGAAACCCTTTCTATGTATAGCACGATGTTTATTTTATTTCTCATTTTGTCTCCCACACGAAGGTTGGGAAAAAGCAGAGAAATGTGACGTCTCCCCGGGACCCTGTAATGACAATAGCAGATCTACAAGCTCACAATGCGTCGCCTTGTGTTGTGAAAACTATTTGTTTCATTATTTATGGAATGTCTTAGATCTTTTCTTGATTTGAAATGAAAATGTTTGCTTTTTTGGGAATGTTTTTTTTCTTTCTTTCTTTTTAAGTGTTTTGATTTAGAAGTATAGGCCTAGTAATAATTTAAAACAAATTATTATGCAGGAAACCAAAAAAAATAAAGGGTAATTGGCCCCGCAACCCAACCTGTTTGGGGACCATTGATCTAACACATGCAAAGGCACCTTTCATGGTAATTGCATGACTATAATGCAACCTTATCCAGGGGCTCTGCAGAGCCAGAGTGATGGGCAGGTATCTCACCTCCCCCTATGACCAGGAGGGGACAGTAGAGAGTGGAGAGACCACCTCCATGCACCTCCTCCTTGGTCCTCACCAAGCACCCCTAGATAGAGCAACACAACCCACTGTTTGAATGTTGTCTCAACGTCTAAGAGCTATAGCTGATGAAGCTGTGAAAATATCCCATTTACAAGCTGTGAGGGAGGGGGAGGGGAGGAGGGCATTCAGATTAGATAGATAGATAGATAGATAGATAGATAGATAGATAGATAGATAGATAGATAGATAGATAGATAGATAGATAGATAGATAGATAGATAGATAGATAGATATAAGATAGATAGATAGATAGATAGATAGATAGATAGATAGATAGATAGATAGATAGATAGATAGATAGATAGATAGATAGATAGATAGATAGATAAAAAAAAATTTATTGCACTTTTGTTTTGTAAATTCCTGTGATCATATGTGCAGTATACAGTATACTGTGTATATATATACTGGCACAGATTATAAATTGTATACAGACAGTTAAGAACGATGGTACTTTTTAATTGGACGATTAAAAAACAAAGATCTTAATATGGATAAATATGATGCCATTCATGCATGTACACACCCACAAACTTAAAGACACCCACGTATACGCAGACAAAAACATACCACATTCACAGGTGTGCGTGCGCACGCACGCGCGTGCACGCACGCACGCACACACACACATACACACACACACACACACACACACACACACACACACACGCACACACACAGGGAGAGTCGCACAAACACTCCTGTACTTACCTCCTGGCATAATCCAGAGGTCAGCACGGTATTCATCTCCTTTAATCATGCAGATGAACGTGACCTTGGCTGGCCTTGGCACGCTGGTCACATCAGCCCCTCATACAGGCCCGCTTTGCATCTGTGATTGTGTTAAATCATGTTTCCCTATCATCAGCAGACAGCAGATGGACAGCATCCGCCCCCACGTGAACGTCCAGAAAGGGATAATTATCAAGACCTCTAAAAGCCTTTCGGAAAGAAGAAAAATAACAGACATATCTAGACAATCAACATAACTCAAACGAAGGGGGAATTTGGAGGGACATAAGGTAAAGTACACTGGGCAATATCTGCAGGCGGGGTGGGGAGGTTTTTTCTTGTGTGTTAATGGCAGGTCCTTGGTGTTATGATGATGCGTTTAGCCATGCAGAGTGGGCCAGGTCCATCGCAGGGCCCCTAAATGAAGAGGTTGACCTTCAACGAGCCTCTCTCTCTCTCTCTCTCTCTCTCTCCGTTCATTAGCCGTGCACGTGCATGGTGGTGCTTATGTGTTGCACCGCTTGCCAAAGAGCATACGAGGCCTCAGGGGCCTCGGCCAAAGTCAATGACGTGCCTCTAGGTGGAGAGACAGACCGCCGTTAGCGTTTAGCTCAGGGGGCGCTTACCCCTCATCCACTGTACCCCACTCCACGCCTGAAATGTTACAATACCCGCCCACTCACCACTCACCCACATGACTTGTGCAACTCTATATATAGTCTATACGACCAAATTGCATTCAGAGAATGACAGTGACTTAAAGAAGAACATTGTATTGTGTTTAGACTATAAACACAACACACAGCACATTTCAATTTTGTTTCAGCTTTATCCAGCTGATGGCTGCTCAAGTCATGATGATTGGTTGGTTGGTTATCAGTGAAATGCCTTTGTCAGGGACACTCCGACACATAATACTGACTGGGCAGCCTGTGGGAAGAACCGGCGACCGTCTAATCACCAGATGGCCTCTCTACCCACTAAGCTACATGGCCATACCTTACAGTATATACTGTATATACATGCTTGCATGGATATACGCGTGCATATATACGTGTGTGTGTGTGTGTGTGCGTGCGCGCGTTTGTGTGTGTGTGTGTGTGTGTGTGTGTGTGTGTGTGTGTGTGTGTGTGTGTGTGTGTGTGTGTGTGTGTGTGTGTGTGTGTGTGTGCGTGTGTGTGTGCGTGCGTGTGGGAGGGTAAGGGTGGGTAAATAGATGAATAAATCAGAAGCAGGGGGGGCAGAGACAGAGCATGGTCGATAGTGTCAAAAGCGGATGACAGATCTAAAAGAATGAATATTGATCTTTAGGGGGCCTTTACTCTGGCGACCTGTGGGAGGTCAGGCTGTGTAATTAGAGCAGTGGAGGTCTAACGCTGAGCTGGAGATGCATGGGGATTGGGCTGGAGCTAAGGGACCTGCAGGATGCAAGGTTCTGCATGTGTGCTGAGACAACGGAGTGTACTGTACTGTAGGTTCAAGGCTAGAGAGGGAGACACAGGTAAAAGGTCTTGATGGTTGAGGTTTGCACTCTGGAGGATGTTGGGACTGCTGGTACTTTGAAAACAGCCTCCCTGCATATGATGCTAACTTTCTAAATAGCATGTATATACACAGTACATGCACATCTGTTTATACTGCGCATATATATCTTTATTTGCTCTAAATAACCTTTTTGTATCTCTTTCCCTTTGCTCTCACTCTATCTTTGGTTCTTCTCTTTTACCTCCATTGTTTTACAAAACAATGGAGGCCACGCACACAAAAATAACCCACCCACTAAATACAAAATAATAAAATAATAAAATACAAAACACAAATAAAATACATTTAAATAGAAAAAAAAAATATATATATATATAGTAATACTGACATATATCATGGACTGAAATTAATGTTCCAATGTTCAGGAACACCTGGACATCTGACATGCGGTAGAGTTTACACTTCCAAAGCAAATCCGTCGGGATGTCACTATATAGCTCCATTATATATATATACCTCAACATTTCCTGTGACCTTTTACAATTCTCCACTTCCTTATTTCCCCCCTCTTGTTTCATCAGCCGCAGCTGTCAGTCATCGTCCCCATGCACAAAAAAACATGCCGCCTCCCCAAATAATATAAAGTTAGTGCCGGGCCAGTGGGCTTTGTGCGGTGGGTGGGAGTTGAAGTGATAAATGTGGGGCTCAGTAAGATGTGGATAAGGTGTGGGCCTTGTTTATTGGAGCGGGCCCAGTTGTGGATTACAACCCATACAACAACCCCAGGCTGGAGACACTGCTCAAACAGGGACCCTGTTTGATGATGGGAGGTTATAGATAACTCTGACTCGGTGCTACTCTCTCTCTCTCTCTCTCTCTCTCATCTAGCAGTGTAAATACACGCTTGAATCCAAGGAAGCGTGCACACAATCACACACAGACTGATGAACATGCACACACATGTAGGCAGAGAAAGTGCAGGACACGCACATGCACGCACGCACGCACGCACGCACACATCTCTTTATCTGCCGGGCGGTGGATAAGTGCGGCCAGCAGAGAGTGAGTGTGGCTGTAATCCATGTATCAGTGGCTTTATCCACTGCAGTAGCACTGCTGATTTAGTGCTTCACAGCCTTAGTAATGTGCCCCACACACACACACACACGCGCACACACACACACACACACACACACACACACACACACACACACACACACACACACACACACACTACACCACATACAGTATAGTGCATCCGTCCCCCTGCTCCTCCATGCTCTGTCCTTTCCCTGATGCTACTTCTCACTGGGCGACCCTTGGTTCATACACACATATGCACACACGGCCGTGCACACATGGCCACGTAAAGATGTGTCTGTAAACACACATCCACACACACACACACACACACACACACACACACACACACACACACACACACACACACACACACACACACACCAACAGCAGTGTGGTTGTCACCGCCCGGGGACGTCTCATGGTAAGGTGAACTCAGAGTGAACCTGCTCAAAACATAAATAACATCTCCCTCTCATCCCCCCCCCCCCCCTCTTTCTTTTCTATTTCTCTCTCTGTCTCTCTCTCAAGTCCCCCCCCCCCCCCTCTGCTCCCTCTCACTCTTTCATGTGAGCAGAGACTCACTCTGTGTGGTTGTGTGTGTGTGTGTGTGTGTGTGTGTGTGTGTGTAGACACGAACAAGCGCATTGGTGACATCACACGTTTACCTCTGGGCGTTCACACCTATACGCGTCTGCACTGCAGCCCCGGATATCCTACTCCAGAGGTTGCCAAAACCTTTTGTGTAGATCAGAGCCCCATTTCAAGAAAGTCTTGAAATTTGTTCGCACGCGGCCCGCATCCATCCTTATATGGGCTGCCATGTTGGTGAGACACAGTGGTGGGCTGTATGCGCGTCAAGGTCTGTCTCTCCACCATAGAGTATTAAAAGGATAGAGACTAAACTGGCGCGAAGCTCCGCCCCCCTCCGCTATTCATGTCAGTGGAAGTTGCTCAGTGGCGTTTTGAAGCGCCCGGAAGGCTGCCGGAAGTATACCGTCTATTTCCGCATTTTTTTCGCTGATTCAGCATTTGGGCACCAAATGTTTGGTGCCCAAATGCGGAAGTGCAGCTGCAGGCTTTAACATTGAGCGTTCGGTTGCACGGGTCAAGAATCCACGGGTCCGCCTGCAGTCCTTCCGCTTACCACTAGGGCCCAGCGCTTCAACATTGGAGTGCCTAGCTGGCCCCTTGCTCTCTCCACAGACCAGCCCTGGCCACTCCCGCTTTCCATTCCACACTGCAGTCCCGTTTACTCACCTGTCTCCGACTCCCTCGTCAGCCCACCTGTGAACAATTCTACAATCAACCAATTCACCCAACTGGACTCATAGCAAGCTTTCTCTGTCAGTTCATAGTTTGTTTGTTGCCGATGCATGCCCTTTCCTGTGAGGACTACGTTGTCATTTCCTGATTCCTGTGTTCTACTTAAAGGGACACTTCACCCTTTTTGCAAAAACATATATGTTAATGACGTTTAGAAGCTTTAGAACACTTTCCTGGGGGTATTTATGTGTGTAATATGTGGTTTTAGATATTTTAGATTGTAGCAGTGAGCACAGTGTCTCTGATGTCATGGACACTGGTCTCACTACCTTCCTGGACTACAATTCCCATAATTATTTGGTTCACTGCTCCTCCTTGTGAATAGGTGGAGGGCTGTCTTACTAAGACAACATGTAGTCCAGGAAGGAAGTGAGCCCAGTGTCCATGACATCAGAGACACCGGGCTCACTGCTACAATCTAAAATATCTAAAACCACATATTACACACATAAAGACCCCCAGGAAAGTGTTCTAAAGCTTCTAAACGTCATTAACATAATATATTTTTTTGCAAAAAGGGTGAAGTGTCCCTTTAAGAAGTATGAGATTTGTTCCTGATTCCCGAGTACTGCTTCAGTGTAAGATTTCCTCATTTTTCTTTATACGTTGAAATCTATACCCTTGTTTCCTGTGACTCTGCGTATTTGGTTCAAATTTCTCTGCATTCTGACATTTTGTTTATTTGAATGACCAATCGATCTTGGATCAATGGAATTGCAGGTAACGTTGCATACTAAGTTCCTGTTTATCGGTATTAAATTACCCCAAGATAATGTTATCATTAATGTAAGAGAGGCCCTGGACAGTGCACACACACAGCACACACACACACGTATGCACGCACGCACGCACGCACACACACACACACACACACACACACACACACACACACACACACACACACACACACACACACACACACACACACACACACATACACAGTGGAAAGGCCCTGATTGCGCAGGTGTTCTGAGTTCTGATCACTCAGCTATTTTACTTTGAAATGAATTGATCAAAGCCTAGCTCCTTAACAGGCTGTATGGTCAGATAGTAATTTAGGCCTGCACACTGCAATCAGAGTTAGTGATGCCAGCTTGATGTGCCACACAGCTTAGTTCAGTTTGGCCAACAGTAAGGACCTGTGCACAGTGTGTGTCATTCCTGATATGTGAGTAGCATTATTTGTGGGTGTTTTGTGATTATGTGTTTAGTTAATTCAGTAGTGTATATGCCATTGTTGTTTGTTTGTGCTATATTTATGCGAGTGTTCCAGAACATGCTTTCTTTCACTGTTTGAATGTGTGTATAATGACTAAAAGTGAGTGCTGTTATTTGACATACATGTAGCTTAATTGCCTGCATTTTATTTGATAGTTTCTATACACATTAAGCCAAGTTTGCCAACAGTGTTTGTGGTCGTAATGTTTTCTGAATTCTGTACCTTTCTTGTTAACTAATATATAGTATATGTTGCTATGGTGTGTATATATATATGGTTTATATAATTAATTATAGTAGCCTAAGTTAATTTCGTTTTATGGCCAATTTAGCTTGAGACATGTTCAGCAGAGAGTGTTTCGCACTAGGCCTATACTACTATAGGCCTACAGTGTACAATTTAGGCATTTAGTCTGTGTTAGTCATGATTAAGAGCATGTATGTTTTGTTGCTTTATTTTCAGACCATACTGTCTGACCGGTCATGTCAAAATGTCTAGCCAAGAAAGTGAAGTAAATTCAAGTCTATAAGCAAGGTGGTGGTCCATTGTTTGTTTGTTCTGACCGACATTCAGGGGCGAGTGCTAATCCTTCCAACCAGTACACAGTCCTTTCAGTAACCCTCAGCTACAATTAAACCCATTCTGACCGGGCACCCATTTTGGTGTCAGCATCATGTTATGCTTTAGCTATTTAAAAATAGCAGATCTACAAGCTCATATCGCGCCACCGAGTGGCGCGCTACGAGCTTGTAGGTCTGCTATTTTTGAAAAATCGAAGAGCGACTGACATTTTTAGAATCTGATCTCAGGTCAGAATGGGTTCATCAGACCAGTGTGTGTCCGGCGGAAACCTCGTATGAATCTGATCTCAGGTCAGAATGGGTTAAAATGGCCCCCTTTACTTGCAGGCCCACAAGGTTCGGAACTGCTGCCTGGAGACTCACAGCCTTGTCCTCAGTAACACACGACGATGCCCGAGATGCACAACAACACACATACCGGTAAGTTCAGTTCATACTTTATAGGTGTGGAGAAAATGTGCTTCCATTTCGTCAGTGCAGCCGCGGGTTGTTTTCTGTAATAGGTTGCTGTGCCATCCTATCCCCTCCATACAAAACAAAGAACACATGCAGTCAGAGTCAATTCATATCACATATCAACTCTCACTAACAGCCCACCGAGTCCGCACCATATCTATAGCTATTTGTATCTGACAAGAACACCCTCCCACCCATGCACACACACACACACACACACACACACACACACTCACTCACTCACTCACTCACTCACTCACACAAAGCACACATGCACACACACGCACACACAAAGCACACACACACACAAACGCGCGCACGCATGCACATTGCACACGCACACTATACCCCATTCACCCCCGTCCGTCCCCCTCTTTGGTCCCCCCCGCTACCGCTTCCTGTTAACACGCGAGGCGTTTATTGATAGGCCATTCCCATTAGCGCTGTTTACCTGTCAGGCCCCGCCGCACTAATGAGAGAGCTTTGGGGAGGAAAAATGAGCGGGGATGGCTAACCGCTAATGGATGTTTACAGCCTCCCTGGGTGCCGTTATGCTAGCCACCATCTCTGCTATATAGCGACGCTGTCGCTTGGTCTCGGGACCTCAGCGCCAGCTAATTGGTGCCGTGCAGAGGACTCTGTCCCGGGCCTATTTGATTACCACGGGATAGGTGGCGAGAGGGGGAAAGCAGCCAGATATGCTGCATGGGGGGGGGGGAGCGTCGGTGTCAGAGGGCTGGGGTTTGAAGCTGCAGGGGTCGTAGGCCTAATCAATACACGGGGAGCTATAGCGCTTTGTTGGGGTGGAGAGCAAGCGGTTATAGTGAGGGCTGGATGTGGGTTGAAGGGGTGTGCGAGGGTCACAGCAGAGAACCCTTGCACAAAATGTTCTCTTAGAGCACTATTAGTGCCGGCGATGAAGGGTAATTGTGCCATTAGGGGGCTGTAAGTGATACTAAATGCTGCAGGTATATGTATGGAGCTCTAGTATAGTGTAGTCAGCTGGGCTGCAAGCTAATGCACATCTCCAATCAGGGCACCTTAATGGCTGATGTATCCTTGGGAAAAGCACTCATAATTGTTTCAGTTTGAAAGATGAGAGCAAAAATATGCACAATCTTAGTAGCCTGCCCGATTTACTCACATCCATACACCACTTTTTACACAGTCTTATTTGTAACGTTTCTTTGTTGTTCAAGTGAGACGCCTTCTCTGAAAGAAACAAACAACAACAAGGGAAACAGTGCAGAGGCCCGCTAGCTCAATTTCACAACAGTAATATCCTGGAAATGTTGTTATAAAAAAAATTGCACGCGGAGGAAACTCCACACTAAACGTTTATATGCCTTTTCTATTGCTCCTCGCGCTGCACGCTCCCCAGAGGAGATCAATTTGTGTCCTTATTAGATTATTACGGAAATCTTATCAGTGCTGGATTAGCCATGGAGGGTATTTATCTGTTTATCGAACGGCTAGGCTCATAACCCTCCTCCTCCCCTCCGCTCGCCCTCCCCCCCCCCGGTTATTCTCCCTTCTCTTCTTTCCTCTGAGCTGGCAGCATTGGGCGCAGCAGACGCTGACAAGATAGACAGTCGCTGATCAATAGCCGCTCAGACCCAACACTGTGGAACACCGGCTCTCACAGTGGCTGATATCGTGTTGGTTCACGTTATGTAATTTCACATTGTATCCACAACTATCGTCGAGCCCACGTATACCCCAACCACCTGGATTATGTATAGCTCTGCTCAGGTGTTAAATTAACCTGAACGGGCACCATTTTGGTGTCAGCATCATGTTATGCTTTAGCTATTTAAAAATAGCAGATCTACAAGCTCGTATCGCGCCACCGAGTGGCGCGATACGAGCTTGTAGGTCTGCTATTTTTGAAAAATCGAAGAGCGACTGACATTTTTAGAATCTGATCTCAGGTCAGAATGGGTTAATCCGACCCAGTGTTTGTCCGGCGGAAACCTCGTATGAATCTGATCTCAGGTCAGAATGGGTTAACCACATCATGACCATAATATCGTCCCTGTTCTGGGCATGTCATAATTGTAGAACATGCTAAAGTAGATTTGGTGTATTAGAGGTGGAGAAAAGGAACGGGCCTATAGAGGGACTCTGGTCAATGAAGTATAGCCTATAGGGTTTCAGTGGTTTGGGGGGGGGGGGGTCAAAGTGCCACCGTCAACAACTCAAAGGCCCTTATGCATTTGTCTCATTCACGTCTCTCCCTCTCCCTCTCTCTCTCTCTCTCTCTCTCTGTCTCTGTCTCTGTCTCTCTCTATCTCTCTACCGCCCATCCTTATCAGCTCCGTCTCTCCCGTTAATTAAAACCCTCTCATGAAACAGAGGGATTGTGGTGGTGTTTGTGCGAGAGAGAGAGAGAGAGAGAGAGAGAGAGACTGAGAGAGACAGACAGACAGACAGACAGACAGACAGACAGACAGACAGACAGACAGACAGACAGACAGACAGACAGACAGACAGACAGACAGACAGACAGACAGACAGACAGACAGGAATGGAGACAGAGTGACAGAAGAAGAGAGGGATGGACATCGACAGAAAGAGGAAGACAAATGGAGAGAGAGAGCAGATGGAGGAGGAGGAGGAGAGAGAAAGACAGAGAGGAGGAGAAGAGCGAGGGAGTTGCGGAGCTACAATTACCCAGGCAGGCCTCCAGTGTCTCATTGGGTGTCTATTAAGAGGGGGCCTGGGCTCATTGTAATGATGGCAGAGTTTAATTACTTCCACCCGGCGCCTGTTGTAAAACATGCTGATAAATGAGCCAACAGGACGGCGCATCATTATTTTTCCATATAGCGCCAAGCCGCGCGCACATGATTATGAGAGTATATACGGATGAGCTGCACTACCTGGGAGTGAGCTGCATGATGGGGAAGGGGTGACACAAGAGAGTGTGTGTGTGTGTGTGTGTGTGTGTGTGTGTGTGTGTGTGTGTGTGTGTGTGTGTGTGTGTGTGTGTGTGTGTGTGTGGGTGTGTCTGTGTGTGTGTGTTAACCCATTCTGACCTGAGATCAGATTCTAGAAATGTCAGTCGCTCTTCGATTTTTCAAAAATAGCAGACCTACAAGCTCGTATCGCGCCACTCGGTGGCGCGATATGAGCTTGTAGATCTGCTATTTTTAAATAGCTAAAGCATAACATGATGCTGACACCAAAATGGGTCCCCGTTCAGAATGGGTTAAAAGCTCTTAAGTACAGTATGTAAATGTATACTTTGGTAGGTGTACTGTCTGTATGCAACACATTCTCACAATGTGTTGCTGCTGTATGCATCCATGTATTTTGACCAGGAGGACGCTGTGACATCCGCAATCGAATTGTAGATGTCTTCATCATATACTATAGCCTATAGGCCCTATAGTGTAATGATATTTGATTCATTGAGTGATATCTTGAAGATTAATTAGAGAATGATGTACTATACTGTACAGTGTGCACCATGCATAAGGTGTACAATAAGTACAGCGGAAACAAACAAACAAATGAAAACGCACGCACGCACGCACGCACGCATGCACGCATGTACTCACGCACACACACACGCTGTCAACCACATCTCACCAACAAATATACATATTCATAGTCATTAATTACACACAGATTTCTTTTTTTTTGGAGGGGGCCCTTCGTTGGGGCCCCTCTGATTAATCGTGTTCCACCTCTACCATTATTAAATCGCTGAGGCAAAATATCCCACATGCAATAAATCCCTCTTGGCCTATGATTAATCAAAAAGAAAGGAAAAAAAAACAGCCAACGAACCTAAGACTGGTGGCAGGCAGGTAGAGTTACAGTCCTAACCCATTCTGAACGGGCACCCATTTTGGTGTCAGCATCATGTTATGCTTTAGCTATTGAAAAATAGCAGATCTACAAGCTCATATCGCGCCACCGAGTGGCGCGATACGAGCTTGTAGGTCTGCTATTTTTGAAAAATCGAAGAGCGACTGACATTTCTAGAATTTGATCTCAGGTCAGAATGGGTTAATCAGACCAGTGTGTGTCCAGTGGAAACCTCGTATGAATCTGATCTCAGGTCAGAATGGGCTAAATCATCTTTATTGCACGGCGAGCAGGTTTGTGTATGGGCTCAGGGGCCAGTGCCCATGCCGGAGTGGAGTGTATGAGTGGCCTCTGGTCAGACACCTCAGGGTCACACACATACACACACACACACACACGCATATATGCACACACAAGAGTGTGTGTGTGTACTCCGGTGTGCATTTTGACCCCATATGTCATTGATCTGCCAACCTGACCAGGCCACAGAGGTGAATGGAACTATAGCCAAATAGACTCTCGATAGAGACCCAGTGATTACATGGACTTTGCCGTCCCATCGACAAGTTTGCTGGTCAGCCCCCGAAGCTGAATTGTTGCCTGGTTTTGTTCGCTTTGTCGTACGACACCGTCGCACGCCAATAACAGCCGTTGTGAGCTTATAGATCGGCTATTTTTGCCACGCCAAACCGGGACTCACACTTTCCCAGGTGTTTTTCGCCCATGGAGGCGGACACGGTTTTGAGGGTTTATAGGCATAATTTCTGTGAGGTTAGGTTTCTGGTTTAAGTATGTATGAGTATGAGTAGTACAGAGCAAATAAGCATGTTTGCTTTTGCCATCTTTGTTGAAGAAGAGTCTGGGCAATTAAGATTTAGTCTTACTAGAAGTACTAAAAGTTTCTCAATCTTATATTTAGATTTAGTCTGGCTTAATCTAGTCACCTCTGAGGTAGGTGTGTTTCTGCTATTGTCCTGGCTAATTGAGAGCAATTTAGAGGTTTAGGATTCAATGGTTTGTTTACTACCCTGTTTCTTGTAATGGATTGGTATTGTTTCAGCTTTGTGGAAATGTGGTGTTCAATTTTATATTCTTTCCCCCTCTGTCCAGGTTTGATTAGATTCTAATCCACAAACTTCCAAGGCACTAATTCCATGGGTTAGGTTTGGGATAGGTTTAGTTAAATGTTAAATGTTAGACCCAATCAAGGCGAAACACCTGGGAAAGAGGGAGTCCCCGGGCCGTGAGGCCATCATAGGACAAAGTATATGGGGCTTCCGGCAATGGGCTATGGGAGGATTTTATAGGATGAGGAAGTGTTGGAAAAGGTTTACCCTTGCCCCACCTCAGCTTTTAGCATTATTAGCATCTTGTTCAATCAGTGGTTCATTGCCGTGAAAATAGCAGGTTGTACAATTAGGGTTGGTACCTCCCCTCCTCACAACTGGCACATGGATCTTTGCGGTGGAGAACTCACACTAGGCAGGGTATAGACACTGTAGCTCTCAGACTCAGCTGCCTAGAAACCTCAATTAACCTAAATGATTAGCCACAGCCATGTAGCGCACATCTTTGCTATAGCTTGACATTTCTCAACCAAGCTAATATTAGCATAAGTGCCTTCATTGGGTGCCGTTATACTTCATCACCGTCAGTGTCCTTTACGTCGGGGTTCCTTCTCGCCGTATTGACCCGAAAATGACAATGTTTGGAGTGGCTCCTTGTTTCCCACCGCGAGCGTAAAAGTGCTGATGCTAATTTGGGGGGCGCATAATGAGTTTTTTTACATGCATGTATTTGATTAATAGGGTGCAGGGAGGTGGCACACCAACATAAGCCACTGTGGTCTGTGGTTTAAATTTACCTCATAGGCCTATGTTAAATACTATATCGATTCCAATGCATCTTTAATCACCCGCTAATTGGTGATTACACTTTTAAAACATGCCCTGTCGCCACTCTGACCGTCGCAGCCGTGAGGTTGCTGAGTGTGAGATTGAGTTTAACCCATTCTGACCGGGGCACCCATTTTGGTGTCGGCATCATGTTATGCTTTAGCCATTTAAAAATAGCAGATCTACAAGCTCATATCGCGCCACCGAGTGGCGCGATACGAGCTTGTAGGTCTGCTATTTTTGAAAAATCGAAGAGCGACTGACATTTTTAGAATCTGATCTCAGGTCAGAATGGGTTCATCAGACCAGTGTGTGTCCGGCGGAAACCTCGTATGAATCTGATCTCAGGTCAGAATGGGTTAAAGGGCACGGTCTTCTTTGTGTCCCCCAACTAAATGTCACAGTTGTCTGTTAATGTGTCAGCCAAATCAAACATGCACAGTGATCCGGGGGGTGCTAAGTGACGGGTGACCTTGGTTGGCATGATGGAAAACTAGCGCTGGTGTTTGAGCCCTCTGGTCTTTGAGTGGGAAACCCCTTTCTTGTCCTGTCTGGCGATGTGTATACTTGACCAATTATAGACCAGAGCGGCAGAGTGACATAAATGCCCTCAAAAGTCTGCTGAAGTGTTTTCATGTCTACAATATAGATAAAGGCACCAATACAGAGACAGTGCCTGGACGCGCACACAGTATAGGCACCATTGTAGTTTAGGAAGTCCCCACGAACCAAGCCACACGATATACTCACCGGGCAGGGCCGACTAATGAATGTATCATTTTTGCGACGTTTTAAGGATCACTGCGATAATGATCAGAACATGGAGTGATGTTTTGCAGTGAAAGTTATAGTGGTATTAGGGCTTGTTTGTTGGAGTGGGGCGGTATAGAGTCTGCTATATGCATGCTGGTTGTGGTGGGCCGGGCCGGGCTAGGCTAAAATGCCACGGCAACATTTTTTGACCCAGTCTATAGCGCTGCTCTCCCTCCTCCTCTCATTGCTGCTGCATAATACCCAACGCAACTCTCGCTGCACTCATGACTTCATTGTTTCTTATTCTTCCTTTAGCCCTTAGTTACCTTCACCCTGGGAGCTCTATAGCCCATTGGAGGACTCACAGAGGACTCAGACACCTGGTTGGGTGTCCACTGGGCAGCATCTGACCCCCCCATATACTCCTACCATCTATTACCGAGGCCCCTCCATGTTCCATAATGTTCTGAGTAGTCAAGCATATAAATAAAGGTGAGGCGAAATGACTGCCTCTGTCTTGACAGAAGTGCTGAACCACAAAGAACACCTTGAAGGGCATGTTAACTGTCAATAGAGTTTTGTGTAAGCCCTTCAATTAACATAAAACTAAACAGCTCCCCAGTTAGCCACGATATAACCGCGGCGCGCGCGCTCTCTCTCTCTCTCTCTCTCTCCCTCTCTCCCTCTCGCGCTATCCCCACGCTCCTATTCGCTATACTTTACCCCCCTGGCGCTATAGCCGCCGTCATGCAGTCTAGCCGCCACAGAATCAGTAAACAACATCCGCCATGTACTTGCACACAGAGGCTGTTATGCACATGCATAAACACACACACATATACGTATGCACGCGCACACATACGCACAAAATATAAAATTCAAGTGCACACACTAGTGGAGCTCCCACACAGAGCTTGCAAAATTACAAAACCAAAGAGGCAGTCCAACACACACACACACACACACACACACACACACACACACACACACACACACACACACACAAAGAAAAATCCCATTTGCTGTGATGCTACGTGACCGAACATCGCTAGCGTAGCATAGCTCCCCCCCCCCCCCCCCCCTCTCTCCCAGGCCCCATGGTAATGCTGCATGAGATTTGTGATGCAGTGGGGAGATGCATATGGAAGGCCTGCGCTCAGCTCTCTCGGTCATGCACCCCATTAGGCCTCCGCTGTTGTTGCTGTTGCTATCAAAGGCAAAGTAAACTGCTCAGCAGTCGGCTGTATGCCCGAGCACAGAGACTAGGGCTATAGCGATCACACTATATCGCTATGGTAGGCTCATCTATCTTGTGATTTGGGTGCATGAGGAGGCTACACAGGGAGGTGCCTCAAGACTCGCAAACAACAAAGCACTGTCCCTGTGCAAAAAAAAAAATCTGGCTGATTTGATGAGTATCGTGTGCTGCCGTGCGCCCACAGTGTTTGTGATCCTTGGGTGATTTAAAACCACTGGTGCAGCTCTTATAAGATTTCAGCTATTATGAAGTATTTCATCAGACATTGAATCTCAGACTGTGCAAGAATCAAAGACAATCTAAGAGGGATAATTTGCCCCGAAGACAAGCAGGATGCCGAAAAGGGCCCAGGATAGGATAAACGGATGGAGAGGTATACCCACTATATGCACTGAAAAGCCCCCTAATGTGTTTGGGTTTTGAGATAACATAAATACCAGCATTCTTCTACTCCTCTCAAAGAAGCCCAATGGTACCTTTCACATTGACTTCCCGTCAGTGATTATATTCCTGGGGAAGGCGTCGCTCTGATGTAATTGTCTAGCGCTTTGCGACGACGGGCCACTCTGCCTTCATTCATTCAGCCTCACGGCTCACGCACATTCACACCACGTTGGATGTGAATCTAACGCGCTTAGCCGCCGTTTTCCCCAATGCGCCATTCTTCCTATAGGGTGGCTTAGTTCTGGTCTGGATTTGCTCCTTCGGAGGAGAGAGCCTGCAGCGAGCGGCAGAGCCTGTGTCTCTGCAAGGAAAGGATGGCAACCAGGTTGGCATCGTAGTGGCAGCATTTCAAACACACTGCTCTTTCTCTGTGGGCGCTCCTGTTCATGCACAGCACAACCCTGGGGGGGGGGGGGGTGCTACCACCTGACTTCCCACTACTATACCCCCAATGTTTCTCTTTATTTATCACTCTCTCTTTCCTTTGACTTAATTTCAGATCTTATAGCCACCTCCTCCTCTGAGAATACCGTCGCACTTCGCCACACTCGGATTGTAGGCGAGTGTGACGAGGGGGGGGGGGGGGGGGGGGGGGGAATGGCCCGTGGGTTCTTCAACTGAACTAGGCCGGCCGCCAGTGCAGGAAAGGAGAGAGGAAGATATTGAAAAGGAGGAATAAGGACAAAGGAAGTGCAGGAACAACGATGTGTGTGTGTGTGTGTGTGTGTGTGTGTGGAGAAAAAAAAAGAACAGAGGAAGACAGAAGGAGACTAAACTGTGTTGAAAAGGATATAAGTGAAAGAAAGCGGGCATGGGAGGAGATGTTAACCCATTCTGACCGGGCACCCATTTTGGTGTCAGCATCATGTTATGCTTTAGCTATTGAAAAATAGCAGATCTACAAGCTCATATCGCGCCACCGAGTGGCGCGATACGAGCTTGTAGGTCTGCTATTTTTGAAAAATCGAAGAGCGACTGACATTTTTAGAATCTGATCTCAGGTCAGAATGGGTTAAGAGGATAGCGGAGAGAGAGAGGGGGAGCGAGAGAATATTCAGTATAGTCCGGAGCTATATACCTCTGAGCAACAAAAGGTAGCTCATCCTATTGCCGCTGTGGCGTTGTTATCCTTTTAGCGTATAGAGCGACTGCTTCTTAGGTCGCAGCAGAAAGACTCCGGCGTGAAATTCCGCTAAGCACGGTCGGGGAGCCTCGGAACATGGAACACGGATGAGCCCGGATTAGGGAGGCCCAAAAGCCTCGCAGGGTGTCTATGATCCCGGTCAGGGCTGGCTCAGTGGGCGACTGCACGAGCGCCTGTCAATGTCCACTGGCCCCCGGCGGCTGCTGCTCCTCACTCCGCAACCGGCCTCCGCCGAAGCCTCGCACGCAACAGCTATGCACGCCACACGCCACCGCCGCAAATCCCTCGCTCTCCCACTGAGCACGTGTCCAAACACCTCCTCCTCCTCCTCCTCCTCCTCCAGCCCACCTCCACCTCCCCCCCTCTCCCTTTCCAATCCTCCTCACCTCCCACTCCACCACTTCTCTCCACTGACTAGATCTTCCGACTGTGATCTCATCACGCCTGGCACCATGGGCCACTTGGTCTAATAGGTCTGCTCCTGCGTGTGTGTGTGTGTGTGTGTGTGTGTGTGTGTGTGTGTGTGTGTGTGTGTGTGTGTGTGCGCACGTGCATGTGCGTGTGTGTTGGCAGTATGGCAGACAGAAGCGCATTACTTTGTTACGTGAATACGTTGTGTTGTTTACATTCTGTGCATTCTGAACTTGTTTGGATCCATGCATATAAGACACATGTTATTTTAAGTGTATATAGGACATCAGAAGCAACTGAAAAATATATATTTTGGGCCTTTGTAATGTATTTTTTATGAATAAAGAAATAGGAAATAGGAAACACATATACAGCATGTGTACGCGCACGGATGTGTGTGACCGCAGGGTCTTATATAAGAGCAGAACGGTATATAGACTCGGAGCATGTGTATGAATTCATTGTCTGAGACTTACGGCCGTGCATGCATACGCACGCGTGTGCGTGCCTTTCCAATGTACGTACGTGCACCACCGAGGCTTGTTGAGGTCTCTTGTCATTCTGTTTGTCTGTCCCATCCTTTAACCCATTCTGACCTGAGATCAGATTCAATACGAGGTTTCCGCCGGACACGACACTGGGTCTGATGAACCCATTCTGACCTGAGATCAGATTCTAAAAAATGTCAGTCGCTCTTTCGATTTTTCAAAAAATAGCAGACCTACAAGCTCATATCGCGCCACTCGGTGGCGCGATATGAGCTTGTAGATCTGCTATTTTTAAATAGCTAAAGCACGACATGATGCTGACACCAAAATGGGTGCCCGGTCAGAATGGCTTAAGGCGCATGCCTTTCATCTGCAGTCAATACCTCTTGAGCTTTTCATGAAAGGGAAATGACAGCTACTTCATAACTTCCAAGGCTGATCGATAGGCACCTCACTCCTCTCTCTCTCTCTCTGAGGCTGAAGCCATCTGGCCCTCAATAGAAATGTTAGCCTTTTTTTCGCCGACGAAAACTGAATAACATCTAAGTAAGAACTACGATATGATGAATAAAACTATAGGACTAAATATACTGACAATTCTGTCAACGAATACAAACTAGACTAAATGTTAGGGAGGGACTATATTAGTACAAGAGATCCAGTAGAACTAAAGGACAAGTCATTGCGAAGCCATCAAGGCCCGACCAAAATGCATTTCTGTCGACAAAATCAACTGTAGATTTAGTCGACTAAAATGTTGTGATATATAGTCGACAGAAAATAAATAAAACTAAAACATTTCAGGTGACTAAAATGTGATTATAATTATGTCATATACAAAATGCCTAATAAAAACAGTATTAAAAATGTGACTATAATGGAATTATCATTTATATTATTCAAAAGACTAAAATAATAATTTGCTGTCAAAAGTGTCAGTATACTGTAGTATTTGTGACTATAGATTTGAACGCATATTTGTGTGTTCATGTGCATTCATGTGTCAACAGTTACAGCCGACCATTAAATGCGATCCATCATTCTGCATTTTTTATTACTGGTGATAAATACATGCACCCATCAGTGCATCCTTTATCGTTAATTGGTATTCTCTTTCTGTTAGGAGGGAACAGCATCAGTATTTTTACTATAAGTAATTTGTTAATATGAGTAATTTTATCGGTTTAGCCTGATTAGTCGTGTGACGATGTTACGCAAAAAAATAAAAACTGATTTACCAGTTCACAAGGCATCACTCCAGCTTCATAGTGATGGAGACACCCACACACAGGAGCCAGCAGGTCCACCTTAACCTCGCCAGACTTTACACCTCGGAGGAAAGCACATAAAATACACATATCTATCCTAACTCTGTGAACTACTCTACCCGAACAGCCTCTCAGACATGGAGTAATGTTCAATTAACACTTGCTTATATCCTTTTTTTTTATCTATGGTTTTAAATCATATTGATCTCGTGTGTTTCAGTTATGTGACCCCCACCTGCTTTTCCCTGATTTTGTTTAGTCATTATTAGTATTTGAATCGAAGAAGACTGCTCAGGCCTCAGTGTGTCTCAATTAAATACAAGAAAAATGTACAGTATGTGCATTTGTGCTTGGTACTGTATATATAGGCATGTGTCCATGTTTCTACATACTGTAGTATGCATGTAATGTCCAATATGTCAGCAGCTAAGTGGCACCCACTTAATATAGACGTGTGTGTGTGTGTGTGTGTGTGTGTGTGTGTGTGTGTGTGTGTGTGTGTGTGTGTGTGTGTGTGTGTGTGTGTGTGTGTGTGTGTGTGTGTGTGTGTGCGTGCGTGCGTGCGTGCGTGCGTGCGTGCGTGCGTGCGTGCGTGCGTGCGTGCGTGCGTGCGTGCGTGCGTGCGTGCGTGCGTGCGTGCGTGCGTGCGTGCGTGCGTGCGTGCGTGCGTGCGTGCGTGCGTGCACGCGTATTTAACTATAGAGGGTATGAGTGTGACATCATTATCTATACCCTTCTAGCCTTGACAGTCATACATCAAACAGAAAAGTCCTATATCTGATGCATTAAACGACGTTAAACGGCGTAAAAACTCACTTTGCCCCTCGATTTATGCATGCGCACGCCTTCTATAGGAGAGTGTACAGCAATGTGCACAACCCTCTCAGTCTTTTTCGACTACAAGAATTGAGTGAACCATGCTCGCCATGCTTTGACTAAGAAGTTCTTTTGAGGGCCCTGACCAGCTGAAGGGCCAGAGGTTACTGTATAACTGTACACACACACAGAATAACTAAGAGAGGTATAGAGGAGGAAGCACAGACGAGAAATGTATTTCTGTTTCTATTTTCAAACGCGCAAGATGGAAAAAAAATGAGGAAAAGACAACACCTCGATGCAGGGCTTAACCCATTTTAGGCGGAACCCGTTTTGGTATTAGCATTACGTTATGCTTTAGCTATTGAAAAATAGCAGATCTACAAGCTCATAGCGTGCCACGAGTGGCGCGCTACGAGCTTGTAGGTCTGCTATTTTTGGAAAAATCGAAGAACGACTGACATAGAAACAAAGCTTCTTCAGATAACTGTCATTTTCAAACAGACATTTTTAGAATCTGATCTCAGGTCAGAATGCTTAAAAACACGGAACTTCGTCATCCGGCTGCTCAACCTCTGTCTCTCTGTCTCTGTCTCTCTGTCTCTCTCTCTCTCTCTCTCTCTCTCTCTCCCCCCACATCTCTCCCTCGACCTCCCGTTCAAAGCAAAGTTGGCTCCTTATTTATGTGCAAATTTGCTCTTAGGCCCTACGAGGTGGTGCGCATGCTGAATCTCCCCTTCCTGGGCTTTAGCAGATTATCCCGCTGCTCCCTTTGGTCCCTGTCGCCCTAAGCCAGCTGCCCCGACCTTTTGTCATTGAGACTTTTCTCTCTCCTCTCTCCTTGCTATAGTTCTTTCTCTTCCTCCCCTCCCTCCCTCCCTCATTCCCGCCTTCTGTCTGTGTCCCCCCCCCCCCCCCATCCCTCATGTGTGCACCACCCCACGTCCCCCGTCCCCCCCCAAACGCCATGCTAAGGCCCGAACCCGCCCTCTCTCCAGCTCCAGACGCCACCGCGGCCGTCCGTCACACGCACACACCCACCCACACCCTCCTCCACCTTCTCCATCTTGTCTCTCACTCCTCTTCCTCCCGCCTCCCTCCTTCAGTCGCTCTCAAAGGGCCATTATATCGCTCTCTGCGTGGACAAAGGACCCTGGAGAGAGAGAGAGAGAGAGAGAGAGGGAGAGAGAGATGGGGGTGGGGTGGTGGAGGGGGTACTTGTGCTCTGCTCTCTCGTTCCTAATCGATGAAAGTGGCCCACGTGGATCTCTGAAGGCTAATCGATAATCCACCCCCCCCCTTCCTCCTCCTCCTCCTCCTCCTCCTCCTCCTCCTCCTCCACTCTCTCTCTTCTTCTTCCTCCTTTCTTTTTTTCCATTCCTATCTGTATTTTTTTTTCTTTCTTGATCGTCCATTTTGCTGCTGACTATGACAAAACGCCACGGCAGTGCCGAATTACGGAGGGCTGCTGGGGGGGGGAGGGGGTGTGGTGGTGGGGGCACTATGGGGAGTATAGGTGGTATATAGGGTGATTCGCTCATCACCTCTTAAACTTTAGCTATTGAAAAATAGCAGATCTACAAGCTCACGGCGCGGCACCGAGTGCCACGCTATATGAGCTTGTATAGGTCTGCTATTTTTTGAAAAATCGTTAAAAGGTGGCGCAAATTTGGAATATATATTCTTTCAGTGCGAACGTTTTCAACCCAAATCTTTGCTTCTGGGGGTGGGGGGGGTCCCGGGAACAACATATTTTCAGATGGGTGTCCGCAGCCAAATACAGATAATTCTGGGGGTCCTTGACATGAAAAAGGTTGAGCACCACTGCGATAGAAACATAGGTATTTCAGAAAACTGGGGAGGGGAGGGGGGGGGGGGGGGTGGTACATGTGTTGCGCGTGCCAGTGAGCACTATATCTATCCTTGGTATGTACGCACCGTGTCGTGCAGGTTCCCAAACACTGGCTCACGACCCATTTTCCCCTTATTTTTTTGTTTCCTACATTTTGTTTATTCAACCCATTCTGACCTGAGATCAGATTCATACGAGGTTTCCACTGGACACACATGGTCTGATGAACCCATTCTGACCTGAGATCAGATTCTAAAAATGTCAGTCGTTCTTCGATTTTTTTCAAAAATAGCAGACCTACAAGCTCGTAGCGCGCCACTCGGTGGCGCGCTACGAGCTTGTAGATCTGCTATTTTTCAGTAGCTAAAGCATAACATGATGCCGACACCAAAATGGGTGCACCCGTTCAGAATGGATTAATAATGTCACACCCGTGTGAAGTGAGGGGCGCTCTTATCATCATACCTACCTTGTGTTATATACGCAATGTTTGTGTTTTACACAAACTCAAAAATGTGTCCATTCATTGTCAATGGCATTTAATGTTGTGACAAAGTTTGTGTCATTAACCAAAGAAGCAAAACATTTCAGGAATTAAAAACAAATTCAATGTTTTTTTTTTTTTTCAAAGTAATATCATGAATAAATAAAATAAAAATCTAAGAAATTCCATAAATTAGAAAACAAATGTTTAAGAAGTGGTGAGAATAGCCGACCTACAAGCTGAGCTTCATGCTACTATACTGTACTGTACAACGTTGGGTCCGGGGCCCATCTGGGGTTTAAAACAGAACCTTTTACGGGTTTGTACTCTGGGAGTGTGCAAATGGACACTCAAATGGTACCCGGTTACATTTGGTTTCATTCCAATGGACCAACAAGGCTATATACAGTATGTGTGTGTGTCAGGGGGTCCAGGGGTTGAATTAAGGAGCTGGTCGTGGTGGTGGGGTGGGGGACAGGGACGACACTGCGTGAGCACAGAGTGGGTGCCTAGCCCATTCTGACCTGAGATCAGATTCATACGAGGTTTCCGCCGGACACACACTGGTCTGATGAACCCATTCTGACCTGAGATCAGATTCTAGAAATGTCAGTCGCTCTTCGATTTTTCCAAAATAGCAGACCTACAAGCTCGTATCGCGCCACTCGGTGGCGCGATATGAGCTTGTAGATCTGCTATTTTTCAATAGCTAAAGCATAACATGATCCGAAATGGGTGCCCGATCAGAATGGGCTAGATCAGGAAAAAAGAAAAAAAAAGATTGACAAAAGGATCAAGTATATAAGCCTCTCTGTATGTATCCCTATATCGGACCCCTGCACCGTCAGACACAATGCCCACCGCACATTTTGTCCCCTTTCAGCTGCCGTCTCCTCCCCGCCAGGCGCTGGTTGCTGAGCAAACAGAAGGCTGCTGAGAGTCTCTCTCTCTCTCTCTCTCTCTCTCTCCCCCTCCACCTCTGCTGGCCGTATGGCCACATGGAGGGATTTGGGGAAAGCCGGGGCATGCTAAGGCACTTCATTGTATTCTCCGCCATCTCTCCTCTCCACACCGTGCGTACCCCCCCCCCCCAGCACACCAACCCCTGCTGTTCTCTCACAGGGGGCTGCCTTTTTTTTTTTTTTTTTGCTCATTCTGGTCCAAATAAATGTGAGGTCATCATCTCTGTATAAGATATCCAGGTATACCCCAATCATTCCTGCAAACTGCAAAGAATGATTATCCCATTCTGACCTGAGATCAGATTCATACGAGGTTTCCCACTGGACACACGCTGCAGGTCTGACGAACCCATTCTGAC
>NC_139698.1:53229757-53247257 GCF_964188405.1 Protomyctophum parallelum
CGGTGGTGAAGAACCATTTGAAATCAATTCAAAAGTGTCTTTTATATAGATGACATGAAAGTCGTTTTTATTATTATGTTTGTTAGACAATATACCTGTCCCCTCCTCTATCTCTCCCTATATCTCTCTGTCTATACCTCTCTCTCCCATATGCTTTCTCTCTCTCTCTCTCCATGCCAGTTGAGAGAATAAAAGCATAAGGCAGTGATATTAACCCGTTCTGACCTGAGATCAGATTCATACGAGGTTTCCGCCGGACACACACTGGTCTGATGAACCCATTCTGACCTGAGATCAGATTCTAGAAATGTCAGTCGTTCTTCGATTTAAAAAAAAAATAGCAGACCTACAAGCTCGTATCGCGCCACTCGGTGGCGCGATACGAGCTTGTAGATCTGCTATTTTTCAATAGCTAAAGCATAACATGACACTAACACCAAAATGGGTGCCCGTTCAGAATGGGTTAAAAGGCAAGTGTCTCAAGTCTAAGAAGTAGCTTGAATAGATATCAAAAGCCAATTCCTGTGGCGGCGTCGTCATTAATTCTTGCTTTAATTGAGACCTCTTCAACATTCACGTTGCGGTAGAAAAAGCCTATATGTGATTGTTCCTTGGAATCAAGGACCTGCTCTATCCACCTTCAAGGTGTCACTTTCATGGCAGAGAACCTTTGATTGTGCACAGGGGGCCTTGACAAACAATCAAGTTTCAGACACAGGGTGTACACAGAGTACAGGCGTCACAAAGTGTTGTTTGAATGTGTAATTAGCATAATATGGATGCTCTAATCACTATTCCGGTGCGTTAGCCTCACTGTCTTCTCGCACGCCGAGCGCCTTATCTCTCGCTAACAAAGAGAAAGGAGCCAAGAAAGCAAGCGAGGTCATCCACATTGTTATGCAGTGGCCAGCGTGCACCCTCTTCTCTTTTTACTTTTATCTCTCCGTGACTCTCTTTACTTTCTTTTCTTCCTCTTTTTTTTTCTCTCCTCTCCTTATTTTTCTTTCTACTTCTTCCACTATACTGCCTCTGCACAACCACCACCCCTTCACCCCCCCACTCCTCTGCTCTCTTCTTTCTCTGTTTGGAGGTTGGGTTGTGGGGCGTACGTGTTGGCTGTGTGTGTACAGTGTGTGTGTGTGTGTGTGTGTGTGTGTGTGTGTGTGTGTGTGTGTGTGGGGGGGGGGGGTGTAGTATGTATGCTGGTGCCCAGGTGGAGGGGAGCGGGGGGCGGGGGGGGAGAAATCAATAGCGCGGCTGTTTGAAGTTTTCTGAAAGACTTCCAGGGAAGACGCTCTTGTCAGGGTGATAGATAAAGCCGGTGCCTCAGTCGGCCCCCGGCAAGAGGCGGCCAGAGGAGGGAGGAGGAGGAGGAGGAGGAGGAGGAGTGGAGCGGGAGAGAGAGAAGAGCGCCTCACCTTTTTAAGTGGGGGCCCTAATAATAAAACAGCATGAATAAAACATCCCGCGCTGAACCCAGCACTGCATTAGCGCCGCCGCGCCGTTATAAATGATACCGGTGGCCCAGGCACCATTTGGGTAAAAGCCCACAGCACCGCTTTAGAAGACGGGGCCGAGCGCGGGGAGGCGAGAGGGATGGAGATGGATTGATACGTTGTGTTCGGCACTTATTTATTTATATGTTATTGGGCACCAGGAAGAATGAGCGGGGAATGAGTAAGGGTGCATTGCATGGGGTGAGTTATCGTTCATTCGGCGCTGCTCACGGAGCGCTGGTATGTGACCAGCAACGCCAGGTAATTATATATCTATGTGTGGCAATTCTGTGAGATTTGTCCCTGGTGACCTTAAAGACAGAACAATCTCATACTTTAAGGTTGGTGCTCTGTTTTTAAGACACGCTATACGTTAACGGCATTGAAATGGCACGGCAGAAATCACATGAGATGTTTATATTTCAGCCGCATCTTCTCTCTTAATCCTGTTTCATCTCTCAAGTGCTGTGTGTTGATATAGGCAGCAGCTGCTCATGAACTTTATTTTAACTTTAACTTCTTCCCTGCACTTTCTGGCCCAGACACCAACAAGTGTATCTATCTACAATCTAGGTCTGCTTTCACATTAGCATCTGTGGGCTCGACAGGCGCCGTTATCAATTGGAGTCGCTCATGTTCTGTATCTGTACGAACGCACGTAACTTTGAAGACCGAGAGCCCTTGCCTGTTTGAATGAGTAACTAGATATCTATATTTACAGAGCTGTCCGTGTGATACATGCTCCGAATGTAAGTCTCACAGGCTTTTCAAGAATTGAACCAGGGTAAAAATCAGTCTCCATCAACTTGGACGCTGATTTACACTAACGAATCCTGCAGTGACCATGAGGACAAAAAAGCCAAGAATGACAATGTTTTATGATTGTCCACACTTTTCTTGTACTCTGTTTATAATGTCTTCAACTGTACGTGGAATTGCCTGCTTGTTTGATCAAACCCACCAGACCACATTTGTTTTTATTATTCTTTGAGACACACATGCAGGTATTTCGGGGCGATGCCCGGCTTCGTCCTACACTACAGCAACATTATGGTCAAGTATTGATGTGTCGGGAACTGGAACTGCAAAAACAGCAGCAACATAAGAGATACAAACGAGATGCACAAAATGGACTTCTTCCTTGTTCCCCTAGCCACGAAAAGGAACCGGAGAGAAGAGCAACACTTGGAAATCTAAGGGTTTGATGAGGTCAAATCAACGGTAACAAGACTACTCGCCCCGTTTCTGTTTCCTCCCAGAATTTCCCCCAGTGAGGGGTGGGAGAGGCTGGACAGCAGACGGCTGGACTTTGAATTTCTCTAACTATAAACTTTCATGACAGCAGAACAGCCTAAGTACAAATATAATTTATGAAAAGCTACTACAGTGAAGTCTGTTCACAGAAGTTGTTGTAGGACATGTGGGGTTTATCTGACGAGGTACCATTTGAGGGGGCAAAACCTTATACATATACTAAATAATACTAAATTGTTTATAGGGTCAATATAAGTCAAATAATATAGCCTTTCCACAGGAGTATCTTTTTATATTTTTCCAAAAAGAATACAAACGGCCAATAGCATATTACAAATGTATCCCCCTCACTGGGTAAAATTCCGGGAGGAAAAACGGGCAAGCACCGGGGCGAGTAGTCCAGTATTCAAATCAACATATGGAATGAATTCTGTATTGGCCATATATGAAGCGTCTTATACACAATTAGCCTACACAAGAGCATAATTACTTGTTTTTGTTCTTCAACATTATAGCAATAAGCAATAACAACACTAAAAAGAAATAATAAAGAATAGCAACCATACAGTAGCAAGAGAAATAGCAAGGTAAGTCATAGCACACTGAAAGTACATTGTTGTTGCGTCCGTCCGTCCGTCCGTCCGTCTGTCCGTCCGTCCGTCGTCCGTCCGTCCGTCCGTCCGTCCGTCCGTCAGTCCGTTACCAGCTAATCTCCGGCACTGTTGGCCCAATCCATACCAAACTCTGCACACACACTCCCTGGAGGCCAACGACGCACCTCTGCCCCAAATATTCCTCAACGGCCTGTTATAGCACAAAACACATTTCTGTAGATAACTCGTACACATTTTATCCATATACATCACACAATTTGGTGTACACTATCTCCATAGTCATGTGATCAACACGGATCTGCACCATTTCCCATTTTCCATCCGGATTGGCTAAGATTGGCTTCCACAAGTTCACATGATTCGTCCGTTTCGAATAAAAAGGCCACAAATCACAAACACAGTGTGCAATTCCGTGAAATTATACACGCCGAGGACGACATGTCACTAACCCTTTTTCCAAATCAGCCTCACGGTGGCGCTATAACAGGGCAATTCCTGTTTTTACTTTTAACTGCATCAATATGTATACAACTTATGTATGCGCACTCCCTAGAGGCCACATCTGCCGGTTATAGCGCCACCATGAGGCCGATTTCTGCAAAACACATTGTTTATGTTAGTCGCACAGATTTCATCCAAATCTCACACAAATCGGTACACATGATCTCTGTAGTCATGTGATCAAGATGAGCGTGTTGGATTTCGCAGATTCTACACTGATTGGCTAAGATTGCCTTCCAAAGTTTTCAGGAGTAACCCGTTTTGTAGAAAATGCTGTGCACATGTCCTGCTCATCCAGAATTCTATCCTCAGAGATGGTATTTGTGATTTGGCTCTGCATTGTCTCAACAAAATGAAGAACATTGTTGCAAAAAACTAAAAAACATGTTTATATTACTTCTAAACATTTTGCCAAACATCACACACACTCCTATCCTCCTAGTGGAGACCTGTGCCAAAAAGGGCACTTTTTCTAGTTCCTAATTAAATTGAATAGGCCTACTGCCGTCCTCCCATGAACTTGACCAAGTCCACCCAGGGATATAGGATTCGGTTGCCGTTACCAGCTTGGAATCGTCATTACTAGTTGTCGCTCTCGTTCAGTGTGAACTTGATGGTATGTATCTTGATCGTACAGTATGTCGGAAAATTAGGACACGAGGAACGAGTTCTATTGTGAACAGAACCTGTTTGTTTAGTTTTCTTTCAAGATGTTAGACTTGCTCTTCGCTGAAATATCCAGTAAAGTAATGTCAAGGCAGGGGGGAAAGCAAATATAATTTCCGGCAAACATACTTTAAGGGTTGTAAAGTTCCATAGGAGCCATAGGAGTCAGATTACTATAAAGCGATAACATCTGTATATCGCAGTTCTCAGCATAAACAGCAGAGCAAGGCTTTGAACACCGACAGCATAACACCTGATGGTTCTCAGCGCAGCCCTCCAGTCAGAGGGCTGTTGGATCGTTCTCAGCTCAGCCCTCCAGTCAGAGGGGGCTGTTGGAGCTTTTAGATTGACATAAATCTCCTGCCGTTGCTGCCCTGACCTCGTTGTCAGGCCCTGACCACTACAGACTGGGGATAGGTGAGTAGGATTTTTAGGATGTAGGCGAGGGGGGGGGGGGGGGGGGGTGGAGGGGGGAGCCACAGGGCACCTGGACCAAGGAAATACCTCAGAGCCCTGGGGGGTAAACAGGGTCAAGTGGCCCTGTCACAAGGTTCAATGGCCCACTATAGCTCCCCTGGCCGGAGGTCAAACCCTTGACCTCAGCTGTGGGGGGGCTGGGCACTTTGGCAAGAGGCAGAGTGAGAAAGAGAAAGGTCAAACTCCCCCCTCCTCTTCCCTTTAACCTCGTCTTCCTCTGACCATCACAGGTGTCAGAGGGCTTCACTGTTAGCCAAAGGTCAAGGGGGTCACAGTGCTACAGGGGGGGGGGGGGTCTGCGTCACTATATATACAGTCAGGCCATTATAGGCAACAACCAGAGCCACGGGACCCAAGATTGACACAGGTGCCTGAGCCTTAGGTCCTGTCACTGATCCACCTCGTACATCCTCATTGCCAGGTAACAAGCCTTGAGCCTTTTTGGCAGCCAAATTTCTCCCCAAAATGTGATGGCGCCCTTTATGTTGACAAACAAATAGATGGTGGCTATCCTTTTTTTTTTTTATATATAACTTTGTTTATTGGTTTTTTTCACAGAAGCATTATTGAGATAGAGTTTGAAAAATAATAATTAACATTAACAGCTTCTCTTAAATAAACCCCACAAGTATGACATAAAAGAGTAAACACATTGAATTTTCACCCCAAAGAAAAAGGACAACAGAAAACAAGACAGACAAACCTTAAATACAAGATCAGTAAAAGTTGAAAAATAAAAGGCAGACAAAAACAGACAAAACAACAGTACACAACATCCTATATAAAAATAAAAATAAACATAGGTACATGATACATCCATAATCCAATACAATACAATCCATACAATCCAATCACAGTATAAGCTACTTTTAAAACAAAAGTCCAGCAGACCTCACTCATCCCCAAGCAGAGACGGATTCAAATTCTGAATGAATTGAAAGAATGGACCCCATATCCTCCCAAACCTATCGGAAGAACCATTCAAGGAGTGTCTAATCTTCTCCAGTTTTACACAGTACAAGGTGTCCCTAACCCAATGAGTGTGAGACATTCAAGGACTGTTTTGCAAACGTTTCGTAGAGAGAGTTGGTCGCGAGCACAGCTGGAGTATTGTGGATCCGTGCATGGGGGCGCTCTGCGAGGAAGAATCTACATGACAGCCCCCCGCTGTGGCAATCACAGGCCGGGGGAGCCTCCTTATTTGTTTAGCAGCCAACAAAATAAATAACAACATTCATTCAACTCTGAACTATAAACAGCCTCTGTCTTTCTCCGTCTCTCTTTCTCTCCTGCTCAGATCTTTCCTCTTTGCCTTACTATACTGCCTCCACCGTCTGTTTGGCTTTGTCTCTCTGCTTCCCTGACAGTTATTTCTATCTTTGTAGCGCGCCGTGTCTACCTGTCTGCTTCTTCTCACACAGCCAGAGGCTAGCTGTTTCTTTCTTCCTCTGTGGAATCTCTTCTCCCCTCTCCTCTATGTTCCTCTGCATTTCTGACTCGGTATATAAACTGCTTTAGTCTGAAGAAAAAACACGTATACGGTATACAGAAATTGTTTTTTCTCCCCCAATGATGATGAATAGAATACACTTTTTTTGCAGATTATACAAGGAATCTTTACCAGGCTTCCACGTGAATCGTCAAACCACACGGGACTTGCTCAGAACATGAAAAACTATATTGATACGGTTACCCGTCTATTAATCTGCCCTTCTGTACCTATTTTTTGCTTCTATGTTTGCTCTTCCCTTCTTCTGACATACTGTCATCTTTCAAACGGGCATACAGTGTGTAAGAGCGCCGACGCCTCTCAAATGCTCCACAAACACTATTGTGTCTACTTTGAGCTTCACTACTAAGTGATAATTTCACTTTGAGCCAACAACAGTCAGAGTTTTAAATGCTTAACTCAAGCACTAAGTGGTTTTCAGAACATTGCACATCATACAAATCCCTAATCATTCATAAGCAACATTATTTCTCCCCGGTTGTCCCCAATCCACTTAGTGACGCTGCGTTGAAGTGGCATTTTCTGGAAGTGGCTGTGTGTTTTTTATAGGAGGTAATTTTGCCTGACAGCAATTATCGATAAAAATAATTGGAAAAAAATTACTGGTGGTGAATAGACACTCTAGGGGGGCCGGTGATGTCAGAGGTTGACAGCTAACAAAGTCACGGCAGGAAGGTGTATTGAAAAATGACAACGTCGTACGTTGCAATGTGAACCAGCACACTGCCGTCCACTGCCACAAATGGACAGTGTGCATGAAGTCATCAGCAGCCTCCTATATCCTGCCAGAAAACCCCATTGATCGGCATTTAAGCCTTCACTCCGGAGAAGCCGGCGCGCAGCGCCGTGGAAATTTATGGAGAACATTAGAGTCCCCCTGCCTCGAAGACCACTGGATACATCACGGTGAAAAAGTGTGACAGTAAAGTGTTAGTGCGTCGTGTTTGACTCCAGAACGACGGGGTTATGGTCGCTGAGTTATGGACGGTTAATTGTTGCCTGCTAACTGATGATGGGTTAGGTCATCTCCTCTGTTGTTGGGCAGCTTTTTGTTGTTAGATGATGCTTTGTATAGACCGACGATTCACAACATGCGTGCCGGGGGGCCCACCGGGTGGGCCACGAGGATATTGCATGTTGGCCCCCCCAAATAATGGCAAGACACTGAGATTTTTAGGCAAGGCCAAGGCGGCTTTATTTGTATAGCACATTTCAACAACACGGCAATTCAAAGTGCTTTACACAGAACATCAAGCAAAAGTTACACAATTATACAATCATAAAATGGCATTAGGAAGCATAAAACGTAGTAAATTAATAGATACAGGAAAATACTCATTAAACAAAATGTATGTAAAAAATAAATAAACACAATTTGCTTTAATAATATAGTTTGGTATGTCCATCTTTTATTCGAGCTCGTAGCGAGACTATAGCGAGACTATACACTATTATTGATTTGTATTATGTGGGGAACGAAAACAATGCGACACCAACTGGAACACACAGGAACACGATTATTATTATTATTATTTTTTTTGCCTGTTTACTACACCAGATCACAGGGCGTTTTTGAATGAATACCAGGCTTTCCCATGCGGTGGAAAGCCGGATGACGCGAGGTTATAGGCTGCACCAAGTGCTCAGGGAAGAGAGAGGTTTTGTTCACTATACATTTGTGTAAACGTGTGGTGCTGGTAGTAGCTGGAACATGTTGTGTGTAGTCCAGTTTGGAGACTGCAGGCATGGGGTCAGTCTCACTGGAACTATACAGGAAACACCGACTGTAGTCCAGGAAGAAGTAGATAGATAGATAGACAGACAGACAGACAGACAGACAGACAGACAGACAGACAGAACTCAAAAGTCATGTTGATTATGTCCTCAACTTCAATAAAACAGGATTCGGCTGCAAAAGTGTCCTTTGACCGTGTCTTTTAAATCAAATCATTGAAATTGTCTTATGGCCATTTTGCAAAACAGTGACCCTTCCTCACAGAGTGTCCCCCCCCCCCCCCACCCCCACTGCTGTTTATTGCAAGCTGCCGTCTATAATAGCGGTTCTGTTTGAATGAGACTTTGACAGGGGATACCGTGGCGATATAGCCTCCACCACGTTCCAGTAATTAAGTTTACAGATGAAATATCTGAATGCAAGTGAGAGGTAGAGGCCAACATGTTGTGTGCTGGAGGAGAAAATGCTGAGCAGTGTATTTCTCTGTATAGTCCCCCGCCATCACCACCGCACCTACACAGGTTTAAGACGTTTATGTTACTGGCCACTGACAGGGGGAGCCCAGCTAAAATAGCATGGGGGTACAAAGGCTGGTAGGGGGGGGGGGGGGGGGGGGGGGTGGTGGTGGTGTTGGGGGTGGTCTGTGAAGATTTATGAAGTTATTGATTGGCCTGTTGGGCTATCACTAACCTTCAGCCGTCACACGAGGTGGAGAGGGTTAGAAAGCTAATAAAGAATTTTCGGAGGGGGGCTTTTTTTTTCTTTTTCGACCTCTCCTTCCTTTTCTTTTTTGCCAACTCCACCAAATATTAATCTCCTAATTTTTAATTTTTAATCCAGACAGAGCGGGGAAAATAAATGCCTCTGTCCGGCAGGCCATGGTAAATAATTAAAATTGAAAATTGATTGTTTGCGCCAGAGCCGGGATTTATGGGATAGGGGCTCCGCCGCACCCCCGGGGGACCCACTCCCACGTCTGCACACACCGGGCTCTGTTCCCGTGTGCTAAGCATTTTTTCACATTATTCCCCACCTAATATGCTAAGGAGAGCGGGTAGGGGGGTATGGGGGAGAGGGTGTGTGTGTGTGTGTGTGTGTGGGGTGCTTTGTTAGATGACTCCCGGAGTATTTTATTATTTTTACGGAAATCAATGGATCGGAACCCCCCCCCCCCCACACACACACACACACACACACACACACACACACACACACACTGCCCCTCGTGCACATGCCTCTAATATTTATTTCAATGTCCTGTCAATAAATATAACAAGGTTAGTTTTATATCAGTTTACCTGGGGAATTCGATTGAGGGGGGGGGAAGTTATATTTGTTATGCCCGATTAAAAAAGGCAATCGATGGGGCTGAAAGTACACCACAGCACAGACACCCCCCTCCCCCTCCCCACATCATCCCCCCCCCCCCCCCCCCCCCAGCTCTCCCCCCCTTATACCATTTCTCCTACCTTACCTCCCCTTTTGGCAACAGGCAATATGTAATGTATGTTACACAGTTGTTCTGGGTCATTCTTTACCACTTGACTTCAAAATGGCCCACATCTCTAATGTACACCGCTACACCCCCAACACAAACACACACACACACACACACACACACACACACACACACACACACACACACGCACCTCCTGTCTGCGTTGTTACAAACGGGGGAAATGTCCTCGCCTCCCAACAGCGGTGGCCCGCCATGTCAGCCCCACCTGACTAATGCACTCTGGGAAAACAAATAATGGTCCTCTGGTTAAATTAATGAGCGAGGAAATGTGCCTCGCCTAACGTTCCTTTTCCTTTTTTTTCTCCACAACACTGACCTGCTGTATACAGCATGTATGTGGGTGTTCGCCGCCATTATAATTCACTTCATGTTGTATAGCTTGTCCTCCTTGCGACCAAGTCCCAGTGGTTGGAACTGATCACCTGTGGCTTTCATCTCCTAAAGAAAATCATTTGTGACTTATTATGTGACCTTGTGACCTTTAAAGGGTTATTATTTTTCCCCACCACAGGTTGTGGGTTTGAATCCACCATGGTGCATTTGGGCGAACACAACTGGCCCGTGTTCGGGAGCATTTGTCCCTGTACTCCTACGGGATGGGGTGGCACCTGTCAGCGGGGAGTGTTGGGCGGGAGGAGTAGGACGAAGGCTCTGTATGTCCTCTCGGTGGGGACTCCTCACAGGCAGGAGTCAGCATACGACAGCAGTGACAACGTAGAAATATGTAGGAATTAATTGGCGGCATCATTTCTAAATTAGGGACAGAAAGGGGTACAAATTTCACGGGGTGTCATTGTTCCTATAACGTTTCCCAACGAGACACATATCAATATCCATGTGTAATCTAAAATAATGTATTATTTAGTCGAGAATGGTTTGTGCCAAAATATAGGCTAAATATCAAATATAGTATACAAATATACATCTTCTTGTATTCAGTCCTTTTCTATTTTATTTAAACAAATGTAGGTTCACAAATGCACTGCGAGGCACAGCATGTTTAAACAATAGTAAACTTAAATTATGAACCATAAGGTAGCCATGGGTATACAGGTAGAATTATCATTTGTTGATTTATCAGATAGATCATGATCACAAAGTCACAACTAGAATGATCATACTGCTACAGCATTGCTATACTCTCAGTGCCACTTTTGTTCTTCCTTTTTTTTTTAGTAACATAATTGAATTCTCCTGTCCTTCAGTCAAGCCACCTTACGATGTGGCTCTCTAAGCACTGCGCTGGCAGAAATTCAAATTTCTTCCCCCGTTACTGTCAGTGAACACCGAGATAACCCTCCGCTCGGTTCTATCTTAATAATTAAAACACAGTGGGTATGGAGTATAGCGCGTACTGCTCCTTTATTTATGAGTGAACCACACACACTGAAGTGATTGTGTTGAAACTAGGCAAGACCTTGATCTCTGACATGCAGGGTTTGGATCCACTGGTGCTCTTTGAATATCAATGCCGAGACACCATCACGCCACCAGCCCCGTGCACCCACACACACACACACACACACACACACACACACACACACACACACACACACACACACACACACACACACACACACACACACACACACACACACACACACACACACACACACACTGTATGCACAGGCATACACACACACACATGGCTCAAAGTAAGCAGATCATCAGGCCTTACATGGGGACAGGCACCCGTCACGCACATCTACTGTATGTGTATGAGCATGCTTGCCGTCACGTCACGTACGTCTCAAGTACAATTTCATGGTACTTTTACTTTACCTGAGTATTTCTTGATACTTGATACTTCTCAGAGCTAATTGTATACTTTTCCCCCACTACAATTATTTGACAGCTTTGACAGTTACTTTACAGATTTAGATTACGAATAATGAATCGTGTTATTATTCCAAAAATATAAATCAAGGCTTAAATGGATGATGAATGATTAGATATTGCAGTCCAATAACATGATACTCTATTATGATTCTGAAATAGCCATTTTGCCCCCCTAATGAGTACTTTTAATTTAGCTCATGTAAAGTATAATGGTGATGCCAATACTTTTGTACTTTTACACGAGTAACATTTAGAATGGAGGACTGGAGGAACGCCTGGAGGAACGCATTGGCCGCTCTGGGCTAGAAGTGGGAGTCAACCCTTCCGGGTGGGCGTCGCTGCAAATGACGTGACGTAGCGCTGCACTAGGGGCGGAGAGGAGGGGCCGGGGGTGACGGACAGATCGGTGAGATCCAATCAGGGCGTGTGCAAATCTCTGCCGCGACCCGCCCCTCTAGACCAGAAACCTAACACATTAGCTGCAGGCTACTGAACCCCTAATTGCTCCCAAAGTGCTGGTTGGTGCCTTGCATATTAAGGTTTCCGCCGCCATCGAAGTGGGATACGCTGGATGTCATGATAGCGCAAGTGAAAAGCCCAATAAGAGCTTGCACTAGTTTGCCACAACAATGGCACAAACCCAGGGGAGGCTAAATAAATCTGGTTCCTATATAACGTTCTGGATACCTTGTAGCCTATCTGAGTTGCAAGTTCCTATATGCACACCGCTTAACCATTTTGACCTGCATTGAATTAAGCTTGACCATTCTCCTTACTTAGTAACCGTCGCTAACGTGGTATTGGCCAAGAACGGGCTGGGGTGGGACTTATAGCGAAGGGCTAATTGACTGAGCCAGAGGCTGGGAATTCAGCAGGTGAGCCTTTTGTGGCGGTTCTGGACAACCGTGTATCGGACGACTCAAGGCCGGGCACTGCACTCCCTGTGGTGGTGTGAAACATGCGTGTCAAATTTGAAGTCAGTGGGGCGAACGGTTCTCGAGTTACAGTACGTGGATTTCGGACATACACACACACACACACACACACACACACACACACACACACACACACACACACATATGTATACAGTATAGAGATGTGGTGCATTAAATGTAGAGATGTAGTAAGATGTATTCTATGTTTTGGGTGTCTTCGGGCACTTTGCCAATGAAATGTGTCATTTTTGCTAGTGTGATTCAGTTTTGGGGGAGTGTTAACTGTTTTGCGAAAGTGACTTCTGTTTGGAGAAATGAGCAATAGAGAAAAACTGTAAATTAGCCCAGGATTTTACTTTGTGGAATACAAAATACCAAATAGAAGTGAAATCAATTATGGTTTGACTGCGTTGTATGTGAAGAATACAGAGGAAGGAAAGGAGCCGTGTGTGTGTGTGTGTGTGTGTGTGTGTGTGCGCGTGTGCGTGCGTGTGTGCGTGTGTGCGTCACGGTGCGTGTGTGCGTGCCTGCGTGCGTGTGTGGTTTGCAAATGTGTTTGTGTCTGTAAAGAGGGAGGGATACAGTTATGTGCAAAGATATGGAGAGAGAAAACAGGCACCTCTTCCCACAACACCTGCCCAGTGTGCACATATGCCACACACACACACACACACACACACAAATGCATGCACGCACACACACACACACACGCACGCACCCGTGCAAGCGAGCGCACCACACACACACACACACACACACACACACACACACACACACACACACACACACACACACACACACACACACACACAAGACTGTCAGACATTGCCAGAAGGCTGTGAGCAAAAAATAAATAAAAAATAAATGTATGTATATTACATTACTGTACGTTCAGTCTTGTGCTCAAGTAAGGCTCTGTGACACTGTTCCTCTTCCACAGTTGAGAAAGTCAAAATGGCAGGTTTTATTCAATTATTTTGTCCCCCTTGCTAGAAATACATAATATGTACCTTAGTTTTGTGTTGAAATTAAACTCTGATTTCATGCATTTGGGGTTAAAAATGAGCTGAGTAACATGCCTCAAATCTGACTAAAGTTATGGATAAAAATTGACATAGATATTGATAATATACTGATATTGACATACTAATTTATTAAATATTATACAATAAAATAATAATAATAATGCATAATGGAATAACAGATGTTTCCTTAATGTAATATTATATTACACTCATATTATTGTAATATTATTGTAATTGTAATATTATATTATAAGAACCTTACATAGCCACTCATAATGTAATAATGGTGTTGATAAAAGTGTTATCGTGATATTGAATATCAGTATCATGGTCAGTATCATGGTCAGTATCATGTCAGTATCATGTCAGTATCATGGTCAGTATCATGGTCAATATCATGGTCAATATCATGTCAGTATCATGTCAGTATCATGGCCAGTATCATAGTCAGTATCATGTCAGTATCATGGCCAGTATCATGTCAGTATCATGGTCAGTATCATGGTCAATATCATGGTCAATATCATGGTCAGTATCATGGCCAGTATCATGGCCAGTATCATGGTCAGTATCATGGTCAGTATCATGGTCAGTATCATGTCAGTATCATGGTCAGTATCATGGTCAGTATCATGGTCAGTATCATGTCAAGGTCAGTATCATGGTCAGTATTATGTCAGTATCATGGTCAGTATCATGGTCAATAGCATGGTCAGTATCATGGCCAGTATCATGGCCAGTATCATGGTCAGTATCATGGTCAGTATCATGGCCAGTATCATCATGGTCAACTCCACAAAACTCTTGTGAAATAAAAAACTGCATTCACAATCATGTTCTCTCTCATGATTGCACAATAGATAAATTGTCATTTGTTACAGTAATAAATCCTTACATTAACTCTGCTCCTGATTTGGGCCATATAAAACCTCATCAGCATCGCGTGCAATGTTTTTCTCTGCCTAAGCAGCAGGGGAAAAGTGCCTTGCATGTCTTATCCAACCCTGGCAGGCATCCGCAGGAATGTCTCCACATGCCTCTTCCATCGCCTGCAGCAGGGTCACTCACTCTTGGGGGTTTGCGAAAATACACCTTCCAGCGCAATGCCTGAAAATGATTCTTCAATTAAAATAAGGAAAGGTGAATATGGGGATAGAAAAATAATACAGAAACGTGTGGATACTCAGTGAACCAGTCGTGGACCGGAGCATATCCCAAATGAACCCCTATAAGCTCTTCCTGTGAGTTGAAGAGGATGTTGTGCTGCAGTGGTTCTCAAACATTTTCATGTCAAGGACCCCCCACATTGATACAATCTACAATGTCACGGTGCGCTGTGAGCTTTTAGATCAGCCATTTTTGAATAGCCAAAGCAGCATAAAAATTGGTTAAAGTATAAAAGATATATTTTGATCCTATTCCATACATTAACTAATTTTGTCGGGGACCAGATTTACAACTGACGTTACAGTTGACATATTCTCTTTCGACCGCCCCACTCTCCCTCTGCTATACTTGCGATTCCATTGTTTCAAATGCAGGAAGGAGCTACCTAATGCTTTCACGTGATGTTCTCACAGATAATTGAAGTTTAGCCAGGTGAGATTAACTGAGGCGGGTGTGGGTAGTACCAATTGTTAAAGGGTGTGACACTTACGTTTGGAGGCTAGTGTTTGCCATGCAAGTTTGTGTGATTTGTGTGTGTAGAGTAAGGGATTCGTATTCTCAGTTGAGTGCAAACAAAATAACTGTGCTTAGAGTGTGAAGATAACTTCTTTAGTGTTGACACGCCACGGTATAGCTTCAGGTTTCTGCCACTGTATGTTTAGTTCTTCTAGTTTTTGGGTGTATGAACAACAGAGGAAAAACTGTAATATGCTGCCTATAGCTACAGTAATACAAGTGTTCAATATCACACATCTACCCCTCCCCTGACCCCTATACACTGTTAATAGGACATGTCCAAATCACTGCTGTCGCATTAGCGGCTAACCGCTAAAGCAGGCGGAATTTAAGTGTTTCTAACCGAGCGTGCCTGGTTTATTATGCCTTGTGTGAATAATAAAACACCCCCTCTCTCTCTCTCCTCTCTCTCTCTCTCTCTCTCTCTCTCTCTCTCTCTCTCTCTCTCTCTCTCTCCCTCTCTCTCTCCCCCCTTGACACATCCTCTGCCGTCACAGTATTCTCCATACATGGGTGAACTTGGCAGAGCACTTTGTTTGAACACTGAGTAGATTGCCATGTATCGTGAATATTTAACTTTCTCTGGCAGGCCACCGCTAACGTTGTTACAGAGCGGGGAAGATTAGAAAGGCCCTGCTACTGATTACACAGGGATGAGCAAACGTCTGCTCTGCGCATCTCTCTCTCTCTCTCTCTCTCTCTCTCTCTCTCTCTCTCTCTCTCTCTCTCTCTCTCTCTCTCTCTCTCTCTCTCTCTCTCTCTCGCTTTGGTTATAGAGACATTGAAATGTCCGTAATTGGTGGACAAGCAAAATAGCCTATACGAAATGAATGACAGCACAAAACGTGAACAGATGTGCATGGCGACGTACAGTAAAGCACTGGATATATATGAAATGGACCACCTCCTCTGTATTTCCTAGACATGTTGTATAATGAATGTGAGAGAACAGTCTGGTGTTTTGAAACAATGTTCCATCTTTATACTGCAAGTCAGGGTTTGTTGCTAATGCGAATGTGATAACCTTGTTCCCTATAAACTTCCCTCATCGCCTCCCTCCCAGTTCCCCTACACTCTTCCTCCTTTGTTTCTAACTATAGCTTCCTCTCCCTTCGTTATATACCCACCCCCCACCATATTGTCATTTGTCCCTCATTTCTGTTTCTCCACTATATATGTAGTCTCTCTTTCTCTCTCTCCCCATCCTCCTCTCTCTCATCTTGTGCAGGAGAGGTCCCCAGGGAGGGTGTTTTCATGTAACACGCCAACAAGCAGAGGACGAGAGGCGAGAGACTTAAGTGTCCCGCTAAACTGCGTGTTCTCTCTCTCTCTCTCTCTCTCTCTCTCTCTCTCTCTCTATCTCTCTCACTCTCACTTTTTCTCTCATGAGAAATGTCATCTTTCTCTGTCACACTCCCCCCCTGCTTTTTCTTCCTCTTTCTCTCTCTCTCTCTCTCTCTCTCTCTCTCTGTTACACTCCCCCCCTCTTTTTCTTCCTCTTTCTCTCTCTCTCTCTCTCTCTCTCTCTCTCTCTCTCTCTCTGTTACACTCCCTCCCCTCTTTTTCTCCCTCTCTCTCTCTCTCTCTCTCTCTCTCCTCTCTCTCTCTTCTCTCTCTCTCTCTCCTCTCTCTCTCTCTCTCTCTCTCTCTCTCTCTCTCTCTCTCTCTCTTCTCTGTTACACTCCCTCCCCTCTTTTTCTCCCTCTTCCACTCTCTCTCCTCTCTCTCCCTCTTCCACTCTCTCTCCTCTCTCTCTCTCTCTCTCTCTCTCATCTCTCTCTCTCTCCTCTCTCTCTCTCTCTCTCTCTCTGTTACACTCCCTCCCCTCTTTTTCTCCCTCTTCCACTCTCTCTCTCTCTCTCTCTCTCTCTCTCTCTCTCTCTTTCCCCACGTTGCTTCTATCCATCCCTGTCTCCTCTCCCTCTCCCGTTCCTCTATTACCTGCTTCATTTCCTCCTCTCTCACCCAGAAGACTGTTGGCTCGGCACATTCTTGGAGTCACACTCTAAACGGGTGCCTTTTTTTTCTTTTTTTACTATTTTATTTTGGACTTGTCAGTAAAGCATAAACCTCTCTCTCTTTCTCTCTCACACACACTTTTTCCTCTCATGAGAAATGTCATCTCTGCGACTGGCTGGCTATGCCTTGTTTTTTCTTTTTCTTTTCTGAATATTTGCTAGTGTCATGGAAGCAAAAATGGTCTGTTTTCAAAACAATTCTGATCTTTTTATATATTATTGTCATAT
>NC_139698.1:53254757-53262257 GCF_964188405.1 Protomyctophum parallelum
TCGGTGTGTGTGTGTGTGTGTGTGTGTGTGTGTGTGTGTGTGTGTGTGTGTGTGTGTGTGTGTGTGTGTGGCGGAGGGCAGACAGCAGCGTACTGCCGATCCGATTCACATTGGAAAATGAATAGGGCTAATTAGCCATATATAAAAAAAATAGAAGACCAATATTAGCCTAATGAATGCAGCGTGTTTGAAAGTTGGCCAGTCATATCAGTTTTAAACCAGCTCACCTCCACTCGTGAACATGACGGACACACAGACAGAATTTATAATAATGTATATTGATATTGATCACATGGATGCCACACACAGAATAGTTTAACTCACTGGATAAACTCACTGGATTATAATTTCTTCAGACAAGAGGATCCCAGGCCTACGAGGTAGGCCTATAATATATTTACTTATGAATGTATGGGGCTATGGGCTACTGTTCTTTATCGCGCAACAGTGTCGAGGGCCCATGCAGCCCCCCTCCCTCTCTCGTCTCTCTCTCTCTCTCTCTCGCTCTCTCTGAAAAGACGACTTTTGCATTGACATATATGTTTTACCTCTGCAAAGGTGCGTGAACACCCGCCTTGGTCCCGAACTTAATTAAATAAATTATAATTATATTGCTTCAGCGGAGCACGCACCATTGTAAGCTTCATGGATATAGCAGTGACCGCGGCTGTGATCTCAGACAAACTGCTGTCTGCTGAGTCATGCTTGAAGCCTTTTATGGTCGATATGGGGCGTGGATCAATGCAGATGAGGTTGTCGGTTGCTTTTCCGATCACTTTGCACCCGCTGCTTTCAGTATGACATACACCTGCGATACGCCAGCGCACCTGTGGTACACACCACTCTCTGAATAACACGTCATCTCAACGTAGCTTGATCGGACGGATAAATACGATATCTGTTTCCGTCACCGTTACACTCTGGCGCATTTCGTTTTTGAAGAATCAGGACCCATGTGTGTAATAATAAAATGCCAAGTGTTTATTAATGGTCATAAAATACAGTAGAACACGAGTTCACTCAAACACCTCACGAGAACACCTAGTGTTCAAATTCTAAACACCTATATGACTGACTTTGATTGTAAAAACTAAACATGTTTATGTGTTTAAAAAGTGTTACAGGGATTAAACATGTTCTTCTGTTTATAATCTAAACACCTTGACACGTTTAAAAAGTGTTACAATTAGGTGTTTAATATGTGTTCAGAACCTAAACGCTTGGGTTTAGTGTGTACAGTACAGTACAGTAGGCTACAGTACAGTACAGTACTGTACTGTACTGTACTGTACTGTACTGTACTGTACTGTACAGTACAGTACAGTACAGTACAGTACAGTACAGTACAGTACAGTACAGTACAGTACAGTACAGTACAGTACAGGAAGGTCTTGTTTTTTACTAATAAAGTGTTCAAACAATCAAAACTAATTATATATATATATATATATATATATATATATATATATATATTGGTTAACATTTCAATTATTATTTATGATTGCAGAGTGATATTTGTTATTTTGACTATATATATATATATATATATTGTGTGATGCTTGATTAAAGTTGTTAATTGCTGTTGACTCCATTGAAGGGAGCAACTACTAGCTGTGGGGTGTGGGGAACATGCCAACAGTGGGAGGGTTTTGTTTAGAGAACTCTTGACTTTGATTATATTATGGGAATCATTTATAGAGTATTGTGTGACACTTTAAAATGTGTGTTATGACTTATGAAGGATTTGTGATGTCTCTGGACATTGATGCACTGGTTCCATTGTGGAATCAATCCGGGGTTGGTCTGGTCTAAATGGGAGGGGCCTAGCCTAGCCTTTATAAGGAGCACCTGCCACTGTCCAGCAATCAACGTAGGATTTTTTTGGAGTATTTTGAGAGCTGGTTCAGTGCCAATTTTGGCCTGGTGCATTACCTTCACTCAGACCAGAGTGTGACATATATATATATATAAATAAACTCTACCAGGGTGTTGAACATGCAAGTAGGCCTATACATCCATGAGTTATTAGTCTATCTCTGAGAGTGTATATACAAAACAAACCAGAGTTACAGACCCTTGCCCTAATTGGTCCATGTGGACACCTGGTGGTCCCCGGGCTGGGAAAAGGCCACAGGTTTGGTTCCTACAACAGCCTAGCCTGTGTCTCCATCTGACCCTCGCATGCACTGACTCACTCAGACCCGTTAAGCCACCGCATGACAGCAGTGGTATTGGCCACACGCCAGAAACGCTGCTGTGTGCAAGAACCAGTGGTGGGAGAAAGTACACGCATGTTTACTTAAGTCATTTTTATTTAATTCTTTCATGAAATTATACTTGTGGTGTGGGGGGGGGGGGGAGATTTTTGGAAAATGTTTAGAAATAATAATAATTTAAAACAAAACGCAGAAAACAACTGGGTCTGGGTGTTTGTTTGTTGTATACTTGTTAGGATCTGTCCCTCCGCTTACCTTGCCAGACCTGGCAACCTCTCCACAGACTGTCAGACCTGGCAACACTCACTTCCCCCTTCCACTCTACAGTCACATTCATTCCACCTGTGAACAATTCATCAATCAACCCTCCCCCTATAAGACTGGACTCGTTACAAACTTGTTTGTCAGTTCATAGTTTGGTGTTGTCGATGTCCCCTGTGTGTTCCTGGTTCCGTGTTCCGTGGTTCTCTGAGGTTTGATTTTTGGATTTATGTTTGACGTTCTTGGACTCCCTGGTTTTTGCCGTTTTTGCAGTTCCTAGATTTTTCCTTGTACTTTTGATTTAGTTTGGATTATTGCCTGAGCTAGCATTCAGCTGTATTTTCTGTTTGTGTCCCTTGCTACCTTGGATATAATAAATACTTTATTTTACTGAAACTACTCTGCTCTTGCATTTGGGTTCAAATCATTCTACATCGTAACAGTATGAACTGACCAAAGATGAACCCAGCAGAGCTCAGACTTTTCCACTGTAAAGTGGGGGAGTTTGAACATGTAGTTGATCAGCTCAAGGCCTCTCCTCCTAACCGGCGTGCTGGATTGCAGAGACAGATTTCTAGCCAGCAGCTTTGGTTTAAAGAGAGACCATGGGTGAGTCATTTTGTCCCCCATTTGGATGTGGTCCGTGGGAGGCTAAAGGACTTTGAGACCAGCTCTCAACCACATGTTTCCCAGCCGGCTCCTCACTTTGTTAGGGTAGGAGTGATGAGCCTGCGTCCCGCTAGCCTGGATGTTACCCAGCCTATGGATTTTTTTCCCCTTTCCTGTGACTATGTTCCAGTTTTTTCTAATGAACAAAATCCTTTTTATGGCACCCGTCTGGCTCGGGGGGGTCCCCGTTGTGCCAACAGGCGGGGGGGTGTCTCACTGGGTCTCCCAGTCACCAAGCCCACCCGACCAGCCTGTCCTGACAGTGTGGGAAACCGGGGGCCTGCTAGAAAAAGGCATGGCCGCCTACACCGCCAGGAACCACCGCCACCCAGCCTGTCATGTCCAGCTGCAGTTCCGCCTGCAGCCCCTTCCCGTCCTGATGCACTCCCGCCTGCAGCGGTGCAGCCCCGTCACGGGCCAGCACTACGGCAGCGGGACCCCGGGGGTGTTTTTCCTGGGTGTGCAGCGTCTGCTGGGGTCCCGTCTCCAGAGCCTGCAGCATCCTCCTCGCTCCGAAGGACTTTGTCTCCGTTCCGTTTTCTGCCGCTCCGCTCTCCATCTCCAGAGCCTGCAGCACCCTCCTCATCCCCTGGGTGTGCAGTATTCTCTGGGGTCCCAGCATCCTCCTCGCCTCCTGGGTGTGCAGCGTCCTCTGGGGTCCCGTCTCCAGAGTCTGCAGCATCCTCTTCGCCTCCTGGGTGTGCAGCGTCCTCTGGGGTCCCGTCTCCTGAGCCTGCAGCATCCTCCTCCTGTTCTCCGCCTGCAGTCCCGCCTGCAGCTCTGCCTCCTCCGCCTGCAGTTCCACCTGCAGCTCCGCCTCCTCCGCCTGCAGCTCTGCCTGCAGCACCGCCTTCTCCGCCTGCAGTTCCACCTGCAGCTCTGCCTCCTCCGCCTGCAGTTCCGCCTGCAGCTCTGCCTCCTCCGCCTGCAGTCCCGCCTGCAGCTCCGCCTGCAGTCCCGCCTGCAGCTCTGCCTGCAGCTCCGCCTGCAGTCCCGCCTGCAGCTCTGTCTGCAGTTCCACCTGCAATCCCGCCTGCAGCTCCGCCTGCAGTCCCGCCTGCAGCTCCGCCTGCAGTCCCGCCTGCAGCTCTGCCTGCAGCTCCGCCTGCAGTCCCGCCTGCAGCTCCGCCTGCAGTCCTGCCGGCAGCATCTCCGGCGTCGCCTCTGCCTGCAGCACCTCCGGCGTCGCCTCTGCCTGCAGCACCTCCGGCGTCGCCTCTGCCTGCAGCACCTCCGGCGTCGTCTCTGCCTGCAGCAACTCCGGCGTCGCCTCTGCCAGCAGCATCCTCTGCGGTCCCGTCTGCAGCGTTTTCTGAAGCCCCGCCGCTGCAGCTTGCCTCTGAGGCCCCGCCACTGCAGCTCGCCTCTGAGGCCCTGCAGCTCGTCTCCGAGGCCCCGCCGCTGCAGCTCGCCTCTGAGGCCCTGCAGCTTGCCTCCGAGGCCCCGCCGCTGCAGCTCGCCTCCGAGGCCCCGCCGCTGCAGCTTGCCTCTGGGGTCCCGTCTCCTAAGTCTGCAGCGTCGTCTGCAGCTTCAGCTCCAGAGCCTGCAGCATCTCCTGTGGCTCCGCCTGCAGCACCCCTGGCGTCTCCTGCAGCTTCAGCTCCAGAGCCGGCAGCTTCTCCTGTGGCTCCGCCTGCAGCACCCCTGGCGTCTCCTGCAGCATCATGTCCAGCGCCTGCAGCATACCCGGCTCCGCTTCCACGGTCCTCCGCCTCGTCTCAGCCTCCAGGCCGCCCTCCGGACGGCACCTCCGCAGCCTCGTCCCGGCCTCCAGGCCGCCCTCCGGACGGCACCTCCGCAGCCTCGTCCCGGCCTCCAGGCCGCCCTCCTGACGGCACCTCCGCAGCCTCGTCCCGGCCTCCAGGCCGCCCCCCAGACGACACCTCTGCTGCCTCGTCCCAGCCCCCCGGACGTCCCCCTGAAGTCTCCAGCTCTGCCTCAGTTTTCCCTCCTCCAGGCCCCCTCCACCCACCCTGCGCGTTCCTCGTTATGTTTGTTGGACGTCTGGTATCCGTCCCTTGAGGGGGGGGTACTGTTAGGATCTGTCCCTCCGCTTACCTTGCCAGACCTGGCAACCTCTCCACAGACTGTCAGACCTGGCAACACTCACTTCCCCCTTCCACTCTACAGTCACATTCATTCCACCTGTGAACAATTCATCAATCAACCCTCCCCCTATAAGACTGGACTCGTTACAAACTTGTTTGTCAGTTCATAGTTTGGTGTTGTCGATGTCCCCTGTGTGTTCCTGGTTCCGTGTTCCGTGGTTCTCTGAGGTTTGATTTTTGGATTTATGTTTGACGTTCTTGGACTCCCTGGTTTTTGCCGTTTTTGCAGTTCCTAGATTTTTCCTTGTACTTTTGATTTAGTTTGGATTATTGCCTGAGCTAGCATTCAGCTGTATTTTCTGTTTGTGTCCCTTGCTACCTTGGATATAATAAATACTTTATTTTACTGAAACTACTCTGCTCTTGCATTTGGGTTCAAATCATTCTACATCGTAACAATACTGGTAAGAACATAGAGGAAAACCTGTGCCTGCATGTCTCCTCGGCCTCCATTGTTGTGGATTGTGATAGAATCCAGGCGTTTGATGGCGTGCGGATAGCCCCAGCGGTGTGTTTACTCCGTGCTTGTCCTTCAGTCACAGGATGATTGATATAAGAGTCTCTCCCTCGTCCCCCCCCCCCTGAGACTCAGTGTTTGTGTATTGACAGCATCTGGCCACCAGAGGCTTAATGCTCTCTGGGCATAATATAGCTTGCATGCGTGCAGTGTGTGTGCGTGAGAGAGAGAGAGAGAGAGAGAGAGAGAGAGAGAGAGAGAGAGAGAGGGAGTGTATGGGGACTAAGACAGAGATGAGAAAAGAGACCTGATATGTTTGACAGACAGTTCCTTCTCCTTGTAAGAAAATGTGATGAAGGAGAGACAGAGAAAGATATGAAGCCAACGGTAGAGCAAGAGACATACATTACAGATATAGATATAACATGTGTCGTGTGGCATACGCAGCCATTTTAAAAGTATGCTTATACTCCACATTGTGTAAGTGTAGTTGTATATTCTGGGACACATCAGGACGATTAAAAAAGTGTTTGTACTGTGCATCGGTTATGGCGGAGTATAGAGCACGCCTTAATAATGGGCTATAGCGTTGTTTTTCTGCACGACTTCTGTGCTCTGCTTTTCCTGTCCCTGTGTTTGTTTTTGGGCATGTTCCCTAGAGAGAGGGGGGGGGGGGGGCGAGAGAGAGAGAATCTAACTTGTGTGCATTCATATTGTATACAGCGCAGCCACAGTATCTCTGTCTCTCTCTCTATCACACACACACACACGCACGCACGCAAGCACGCACGCACACACACACATGTGTGCATACACACACACACACATGCACACGCACGTGTCTTCCTATAAGCCCACCTGGATTCCCGCTGCCAAGCATGCCAACTATAGCCAGCTAAGAGACTCGGCCCGATTAATTATCTGGCTGCTAATTGAATGTAGAGGGACTCTACAGGGATGGGTCATTAAACTGATGCAGCGTATGTTTGTCTCCACTGTTTATCTACCCACAGCCCAAAGATACATCACACACACCACACACATGTAGGCAGGCAGGCAGGCACACACACACACACACACGCACACGCACACACACACGCACACGCACACGCACACGCGCACACACACACACACACACACACACACACACACACACATGCACACACACACACAGCCATAGATATGCATGCTGAGGTAATATACACGTGTTCACATGCACAACCACACAGCAAAATCTTAACACTCAGGATTTTACGTTGTAGCTGTACAAACACTCATAGGTTTTTCTTCACGGAAAGACCACCATTTTGACGTCACACGCTGGACACATGAAGTCCCAGATCCACATTGGACCCACACTCCATTCCCATAATGGATTGCGAGATCCACGATTCAACATTTCTTCGGAATTGTGATACCACACCTTTTACTGCAAGCAGATAGTTTCAGAGCATATAGGTTCAGCGCCATAATAATTAAAATAATAATTGGCAATAAAACTAATCTCGGGCATGGCGTCGAAGTTCATCTCGTTCTCTCGGGGGCAGCGCTTAAGCTGTTTTAAAACAAGCATTCAGATGTATCTGCAAAATGTCATTTCATCCCAGTCTGCGTTATAATAAGCCCGATTCATATACTTTGCGCCGTACGACGTGTTCACTGAAAATTGCTGATCTACAAGCTCACCGCGCATTGCGATGCAACACGTTATGAGCGTTTTCGGCACGGTTGAATATAAATCAGGCATTAGATCACTACCACACCAAGATTCCCCGCAGCGGCTTGGCTT
>NC_139698.1:53267257-53274757 GCF_964188405.1 Protomyctophum parallelum
CGGGAACACATGTTCCCTATTGATCACCAATCAATGATCAATTAAGCAAGCCATTTGTCCAATTAGAGAGAAGGGGTCCGTCCGGACCGCGGCTTATTCAGCTGTTTGATTGGAGGGGGTGTGTGTGTGTGGTGTGGTGTGTGTGTGCAGAGGGGAATGTCCTGCCTTGCATAATTGAGCAGAGGCAGGTCTTTAAACACTTATCTCATCTATGTCCAGTCGCGGGGTCCGCTTGGGTCGCCATGCAGGGTAAAATCCTTTACCAACAACAGGCCTGTTCCAGTTGCAAGATGTGCTTTGCCTTTTCCACAACTACCCATCCTCGCCTTGCTTCACCGTTTATTTTGCACTATAGCCCATGTGGTTCTCAATGTCGGGTGAATTAACCCATTCTGACCTGAGATCAGATTCATACGAGGTTTCCACTGGACACACACTGGTCTGATTAACCCATTCTGACCTGAGATCAGATTCTAAAAATGTCAGTCGTTCTTCGATTCTTCAAAAATAGCAGACCTACAAGCTCGTATCGCGCCACTCGGTGGCGCGATATGAGGGGGTCCAAATCGAGTTATGGAGGCCTTTGAAATGAAATAGTTTGAGAACAAATTGTATTGTGTCCCAAATTTAAGGTTGCTTGTGCTTTGTGGACTGAAGGAGTCGGCCGTATATAGGGCTCCACAGCTGAACATACTGATTGGAGAATCAGGAATTCTGACATTCCTGAAGTGCATTATATGATGCGGAGGAGGGGTTGAATGGCTTGAATGCAACAGGGCTCCCCAAACCCAACCCCCCCCCCATGTCCTCCCCCCTGTAACTGTCCCAAAGGGGGCGCTCTCTCACCGGGCCACCATCCTCAAACATCTCGGAAAGATCCTGAACCCCCGTGAACCTCCACCTCCTCCTCCTCCTCCTCCTCCTCACGACGACCACTTAATGCTCTCGACACTTATTTTGAGAGGAGAGAGTCTGTTTATTTGGGTCAAATAGTCGGTTATCTCAGAGGGAGAGAAATAAAAGAGGGAGGGGGGTGTATTATCCCCGCCTCCGCCCTATACTCCTGCCCCCCGCACACCCCTCCCCCACATCTTCACCCTCCCCCTCCCTTCTTCACTTTTTTTTTTTTCCTTTTTTCACCCATTTAACCAGTCGGCGACAATCGGAGCTGACAGAAAGATGGGAAACAATCGGGCGGGGTCACTGGAGGGGTGACCCCGGTGGGGGGGCGCAGTGCAGAAATAATAATAAAGCGCCACCCCAGCGCAAAGTCCCGCCTGGCACCCTTTGTTCCAGTCGGCCAGTGAGAAAATGGGGACACTTTAGCTCTCCTCTGTACCCCCTCTGCAACCCCCCCCCAACCTCTTTGTTGTTTGCCCTCTCTCCCTCTCTCCCTTTCTCACTCTCTCTCTCTCTCTCTCTCTCTCTCTCTCTCTCTCTGTCCACATTTGCTCTTTTCTCACTCTTTCTGCTCTCTTTATGTTTATCGTTCGGCGGAAAAGAGGGGGCACACAGAGTGATAAAGCGACTGACGGGCCACTTTGCCTGCCATTTTCTTTTTTCCTCCTTCCTCAAGCTTTTCTTTCCCAGAGTGTCACTGTCTATGACTGCCTGACACTCAGGCCGCTGATTGACAGTGGGGGGGGGGGGGAGGCGTGGAAGCGCGCGTGTGCATGCGTGCGTGTGTCTATGTCGAATGTTTGCGCGCATCTATTGCGCCGTGTATATATGTCTGCTGAATGTTTGGGTGGAGAGATCCGAGCGTGTACGATTTGTGTGTGCGTGTCTGTCTGTCTGGGCTGCATGCTTTTGTTGGGGCTGTTGGGGGTCCGTGAGAGTTGTGGTCGAGGGGTGGATGTCAGACAGGGAGAGTGGAGAGTATTAAGTGTGAGAGGGTGACAGGGGGGGGTGTGTGTGTGTGTGTGGGGGGGGGGGGGGGGGGGGGGTCTCTGTCTCTCTTGCTGTGACAGTTAGGAGGTTTCACACTTAGCTGCCCCTCTTCGTTTGGCGGTCTGTCTGTCACGGCCGGGTTCCCACGTGAAAGTGCGCTCTCTCACGGACGCGCGTCCGTCCGTCCGACCCGACCGACCGTTGGGGCATGGGCAGCGATGACAAGCGTGCATGCAGGGAGTCAGCCCGAGACGCAGACAGACAAGACAAGACAGAGACGTGAGACTAACAGCTGTGGCCGCAGACCTATATTATGAGTGAGGATGAGGACACCAGCGTGGAGGAGGAGTGGACTTTCCTCAGAACACCTCCCCTGGTTCCCAGGGCTATAGACGCGCCCGCTCAGTGACCTCATATAGGACTTTGTTTACGTCGACTAATTAATTACACATGTTTTGTGTTTTTGGGCGGGGTCCTCCGGGGGGGAGGGGGGGGGGGGGGTGTTGATTATCTGTGGGTGCTGCAGAATGTCATAATAATAATCAGAGGACATGGATTTGATTTAATTTTCATATTATGTACACGTTATAGTTGTGTACTTTGTTGATTTTTGTCTTGGAATATACAGTATAATATTATATATATATAGAGAGTAAGTAATAAAAGGGCAGTTTCATGCCAAACGTTGCTTGAAAAAGACATTTTGACTATGCAGTTTTCTTTTTTACCTTGGTCAATTAGTCACTATATGACACATCAATGCATACGATAGAATGTTTTTAAACTTTCCTAAATCCCACAGGTTACACCACCGTGTCACCCTGGTATTGTTATGCAGTGACAATTTGTCCAATAATGCTAATAGTATGCGTAATAGTAATGTACTGGAAAATGTCAAAGTTGCTTCACTTCATCCTCTATACAAACATCAGACAAATAACACAGTTCGCATAATTAGAGGTCACGGACTGGGCAATTAAAGCAGTATCCCCTTCCTCACTGATGTGGAGCTCATCGGAAAATGTATGATAATTTAATAATTTTGCGACTGGTGTCATATATGGATGATTGATTAGAGAGAGGGAGAGTGAGTGAAGGGGAGGGGAGGGGGGGGGGGGGGCAGAGCAGGAGGGAAGGGGGGGCGAGGGCGGGGTCGACGGGGTGAATTAGTGACGGAACGACAGCGCGACGGGAGGGAGAAGGAGAGAGAAGAAAGGAGAGGAGAGAAGAGAGGGAGGGAGGGGAGGGGAGGGGAGGGGAGGGGAGGGGAGGGGAGGGGAGGGGAGGGGAGGGGAGGGGAGGGGAGGGAGGGGAGGTGGGCACATTCCTCTGTGATTCAGCACGCCAGGCCGGCGTGAGGGCAGAGAGACAGAGAGACAGAGAGAGAGAGAGAGAGAGAGAGAGAGAGAGAGAGAGAGAGAGAGAGAGAGAGTGTGTTTGTGGAGCAGGGACGGACAGAGGGAGCTCAGGGAGGGATGAGGTGTAAAGTAACTATTAAGTACATTTACTCAAGTACTGCATACTTAAATACCATTATGAGGTATTTGTACTTTACTCGAGTATTTGCAATTTCCTTCTACTCCATAAACTACAGTTATTTGACAGCTTTATAGTTACTAGATTTGGATTATTATTAAAAAAACATACATTTAACCACTGAGATCAGATTCATACAAGGTTCCCGCCGGACAAACACTGGGTCTGATGAACCCATTCTGACCTGAGATCAGATTCTAAAAATGTCAGTCGCTCTTCGATTTTTCAAAAATAGCAGACCTACAAGCTCGTATCGCGCCACTCGGTGGCGCGATATGAGCTTGTAGATCTGCTATTTTTAAATAGCTAAAGCACGACATGATGCCAACACCAAAATGGGTGCCCGGTCAGAATGGGTTAACCACTTCAGCCCTATACATACACTTTGGCCATTTGAAAACAGCCATAAGCTCACAATGCCGCGGCGTTGCAATTCGACGCATTGTATGAGCTTGTGTCTGCTATTTTCAAAAGACTATTATACATTTGAAAACTTTAAATGGGACATTCTGCACAATTAGTATAGGCTACTTTCAATTTTGGTACTTTAAGTACATTTTTGATGCCGATACTTTTGTACTTTTACTGAATTAGCCTACATTTAGAATTCCACACTTTTACTCGTATAGCATTGATACTTTTACTCGAGTAAAACATGTGAGCACTTTTTTACACCACTGATGGTGAAGATGGAGTTGAGAGGAGGAGGAGGAGTGTGTGTGTGTGTGTGTGTGTGTGTGTGTGTGTGTGTGTGTGTGTGTGTGTGTGGGGGGGGGGGGGGGGGGGCTTCCCTCTAGTGAACGGGGCGACAGGGACAGATGGCGTCCCTCGGAGGACTGAGTGAGTCCCAGTTTTCACCTGCGGCCCCATGGGAAAAATCCGCCTTCCTCGCACATGCAGCCATCCAAGAGGCCCTGGAATGCTCATGCGCCACCGCAGCAAGATGAAGGATGGAGGGGAGGAGGGAGGGGGCGTGTGTGTGTGTGTGTGTGTGTGTGTGTGTGTGTGTGTGTGTGTGTGTGTGTAAGGGGGGGGGGGGGGGTGTAGAGAAGGATACGTGAGGGTATCGGTGAGAGAGAGAGAGGGGGAGACAGAGGAGAAGCGGGTCAAGGGAAATGGTGAGGTAAGACTGTGTGAAATAACTTTAAAAATAAAGGAGGGAGAAAGAGAGACACAGAGAGACAGAGAGAGAGAGACAGAGAGAGACAGAGAGAGACAGAGAGAGACAGAGAGACAGAGAGAGAGACAGAGAGAGACACAGAGAGAGAGACAGAGAGAGACACAGAGAGAGAGACAGAGAGAGACAGAGAGAGACAGAGAGACAGAGAGAGACACAGAGAGAGACACAGAGAGAGACAGAGAGACAGAGAGAGAGACAGAGAGAGACAGAGAGAGACAGACAGAGAGAGACAGAGAGACAGAGAGAGACAGAAAGAGACAGAGAGAGACAGAGAGACAGAGAGACAGAGAGAGAGACAGAGAGAGACAGAGAGAGACAGAGAGACAGAGAGACAGAGACAGAGAGAGACAGAGAGAGACAGAGAGACAGAGAGACAGAGAGAGACAGAGAGAGACAGAGAGACAGAGAGAGACAGAGAGAGACACAGAGAGAGACACAGAGAGAGACAGAGAGAGAGACAGAGAGAGACAGAGAGAGACAGAGAGAGACAGAGAGACAGAGAGACAGAGAGAGACAGAGAGAGACAGAGAGAGACAGAGAGACAGAGAGAGACACAGAGAGAGACACAGAGAGACAGAGAGACAGAGAGACAGAGAGAGACAGAGAGAGACAGAGAGACACAGAGAGAGACAGAGAGAGACAGAGAGACAGAGAGAGACACAGAGAGAGACAGAGAGAGACAGAGAGAGACATAGAGACAGAGAGACAGAGAGACAGAGAGAGACACAGAGAGAGACAGAGAGAGACAGAGAGAGACAGAGAGACAGAGAGACAGAGAGACAGAGAGACAGAGAGAGACAGAGAGAGACACAGAGAGAGACACAGAGAGACAGAGAGAGACAGAGAGACAGAGAGAGACAGAGAGAGACAGAGAGAGATAGAGACACAGAGAGAGACAGAGACACAGAGAGAGACACAGAGAGAGACAGAGAGACAGAGAGAGACACAGAGAGAGACACAGAGAGAGACAGAGAGACAGAGAGAGACACAGAGAGAGACAGAGAGACAGAGAGAGATACAGAGAGAGACAGAGAGACAGAGAGAGATACAGTAGAGACACAGAGAGAGACAGAGAGAGACAGAGAGAGATACAGTAGAGACACAGAGAGAGACAGAGAGAGACAGAGACACAGAGAGAGACACAGAGAGAGACAGAGAGACAGAGAGAGAGACAGAGAGACAGAGAGAGATACAGTAGAGACACAGAGAGAGACAGAGAGAGACAGAGACACAGAGAGAGACACAGAGAGAGACAGAGACAGAGTTCGGGGAGAAGGATTAGAATGATGGCAGAGAGTAGAGATTGAAGGCATAAATAAGGAGGTGTTGGACAGAAAGAAAGAAAGAAAGAAAGAAAGAAAGAAAGACTTAATACTGTAACAATAACAACTTATACGAGTTGGCCAAACACGTGGTCAGATATGTCTCTCGCTCTATATATCTGCCCCGTCCGCCACCTCTTTTCTCCCTTCCTTCTTTCCCCTGCTTGCCCCCTTCCCTTCCCTCTCTCTCCCTCTCTGTCTTTCTCTCTCTCTCTCTTTCTCTCTCTCTCCCCCTCACCCCCTCGCTGTTGGGTGATACAGATGGTGCTTTTGAGGGCTGTGAATGGGGTCAGGATGGGTCGGGGGGGGCCGGGGGGTGGTGTGGGAGGCGGGAGCAGGGAGTATAGGGAGGGGTGGGTTCAGAGAGAGGAGGCCAGGGGATGGACCAGACAATAACGTAACTACCCCCCCCACCCACCCAACCCCAACCCCAACAAAACCCCTCCCCAGACCAGCAGGGCCGTGGAGGAGAGTGAAAGTAAACAATGGTCCGGCACTCAGGGGGTCAGCCCGGAGACGTATGAGGAGCAGGGGAGAGGGGAGGGGGGAGGGGGGGGAGGCAGCAGGAGGCAGAGAGTTAGTCAGTCTCCCAGGGTCACGGCGCGGGCCGCTGTCGGGAGTTTGGGGCAAGATTTGTGTGGATTGCCGTGTGTGCGTGCGTGTGTGTGCGTGTGTGTGTGTGTGTGCGTGTGTGTGTGTGTGTGTGTGTGTGTGTGTGTGTGTGCGTGTGTGTGTGTGTGCGAGTGCATGTGCGCATGCGGCGAAGGATCTGAGATGCCTATAGGATACACGGAGGTGGTATAAGGTATTAGCAGTGCTCCACTGCTGGCATGTGGTCTGCAATCTCAGAGTTACCAGAAGTCATCAGGACTCATTAGTCTTTACCCGCCATGGGACCAAGGTGACGTGGTACAAACCCCATAGTCTGCGGGGACTGTGACCTGTGACTGTACAGATCCCATTAGCCCATTAGTGAAAATGTCCATAAACGGCTTGAATTTATAGGGAAAAGTGAAGAGTCGGCTTCATCGCTCCTTGTATTATGCCAATGAGGACCATCAATGCCCTACATGTTGTCACAAACTGTATTGTCATGAACTATAATCTGTATACTGCGTACTTTTATTATGTAGTGATGCCCTATAGTGTTTCCTGTTCTGCCTAGTTGTGTTTGCCTGTCTATTACCTCCTTGTGATTACTAGTTTTCTCCACCTGTGTCCTGTTAGTCTCCCAGCCAATCCCAGTGTTGATTGTTTGTTCTGTTCACCTGTGTATTGTTAAACCCTCAGTTCCTTTTGTTCCCTCCTTGACTATAGATGTTGTTATGGTGTTCTGTTCCCGTTATGTTCACCTAGTGTTTTCAGTATAATAAATACTTTAATTTGACGTTCTCTGCTCCTGCCTGTCTGTTCAGCATTCTGGGTCCTATATTACTCTTGAGTTGCACCGTGACAGTAGCTTGACTATACTGTCACGGTGTGACTCAAGACAAGTAATATAGGTTAGTTCAGATGATGAGCGGAAAAACTTGATGAGACCGACCGACCATTCTGTTAATTTAATAGCAGGAT
>NC_139698.1:53282257-53284054 GCF_964188405.1 Protomyctophum parallelum
ATATGTTATTGAGTTTAGGTAAAGGTACAGGCATAATGGTATATATGTTATTGAGTTTAGGTAAAGGTACAGGCATAATGGTATATATGTTATTGAGTTTAGGTAAAGGTACAGGCATAATGGTATATATGTTATTGAGTTCAGGTAAAGGTACAGGCATAATGGTATATATGTTATTGAGTTTAGGTAAAGGTGCAGGCATAATGGTATATATGTTATTGAGTTTAGGTAAAGGTACAGGCATAATGGTATATATGTTATTGAGTTTAGGTAAAGGTACAGACATAATGGTATATATGTTATTGAGTTTAGGTAAAGGTACAGGCATAATGGTATATATGTTATTGAGTTCAGGTAAAGGTACAGGCATAATGGTATATATGTTATTGAGTTTAGGTAAAGGTACAGGCATAATGGTATATATATGTTATTGAGTTTAGGTAAAGGTACAGGCATAATGGTATATATTATGTTATTGAGTTTAGGTAAAGGTACAGGCATAATGGTATATATGTTATTGAGTTTAGGTAAAGGTACAGGCATAATGGTATATATGTTATTGAGTTTAGGTAAAGGTACAGGCATAATGGTATATATGTTATTGAGTTTAGGTAAAGGTACAGGCATAATGGTATATATGTTATTGAGTTCAGGTAAAGGTACAGGCATAATGGTATATATGTTATTGAGTTTAGGTAAAGGTGCAGGCATAATGGTATATATGTTATTGAGTTTAGGTAAAGGTACAGGCATAATGGTATATATGTTACTGAGTTTAGGTAAAGGTACAGACATAATGGTATATATGTTATTGAGTTTAGGTAAAGGTACAGGCATAATGGTATATATATGTTATTGAGTTTAGGTAAAGGTACAGGCATAATGGTATATATGTTATTGAGTTTAGGTAAAGGTACAGGCATAATGGTATATATGTTATTGAGTTCAGGTAAAGGTACAGGCATAATGGTATATATGTTATTGAGTTTAGGTAAAGGTGCAGGCATAATGGTATATATGTTATTGAGTTTAGGTAAAGGTACAGGCATAATGGTATATATGTTACTGAGTTTAGGTAAAGGTACAGACATAATGGTATATATGTTATTGAGTTTAGGTAAAGGTACAGGCATAATGGTATATATGTTATTGAGTTTAGGTAAAGGTACAGACATAATGGTATATATGTTATTGAGTTTAGGTAAAGGTACAGGCATAATGGTATATATGTTACTGAGTTTAGGTAAAGGTACAGGCATAATGGTATATATGTTATTGAGTTTAGGTAAAGGTACAGACATAATGGTATATATGTTACTGAGTTTAGGTAAAGGTACAGACATAATGGTATATATGTTATTGAGTTTAGGTAAAGGTACAGGCATAATGGTATATATATGTTATTGAGTTTAGGTAAAGGTATACAGGCATAATGGTATATATGTTATTGAGTTTAGGTAAAGGTACAGGCATAATGGTATATATATGTTATTGAGTTTAGGTAAAGGTATACAGGCATAATGGTATATATGTTACTGAGTTTAGGTAAAGGTACAGGCATAATGGTATATATGTTATTGAGTTTAGGTAAAGGTATACAGGCATAATGGTATATATATGTTATTGAGTTTAGATAAAGGTTCAGGCATAATGGTATATATGTTCTGTTTTTTCCTGTATCCTTCATCTAAAACAGAACCCTGACCTCTGGCCTATAGCGAAACATTTTGCTCGTCGCAAACGCAGGGCCCACACCCCGTGTATACGCAACTATCCCGTTATTTGTCCTTTTCATGT
>NC_139698.1:53289254-53301754 GCF_964188405.1 Protomyctophum parallelum
CACACTTCATCTGTTTATTCCTGATTCATCGTTTGATTACTTAATTTTTGGTTAATCAATAAATTCTATTTCTTTTTGTTTTTGTTGTGTATCTTGGCACCCCCTAGGCCAGGTACATAACAGTCATTTATAATGTAACATACTGTAGATCAATTGTAGTGAAACATCTATACAAAGTTTGAAAGTTGAAACATCTACAAACTGTAATTCAACCAAACCTAAATAAACATCATCAAATATCAAATCTCTATTCACTTGTGGTCACAGACGCACTGCACTCTCTGAAAAAAAAAAACTGAACTGAGCTCACAAACAAATTAGACAACACCTGTGCTGACAATCAATTAAAATTAAATACACCTGGTGCTTGTTTAAGAGTGGCTCGCAGGGAGGTCCCTCTGACCTCTGAATTATACTACTTGCACAGTATCTATAATACACAATGATAATGTATTTACATTTAGCTTTTGATGGTCAACGTTCACATCATAGACCCACCAATCCACCAATGTCCAGCTGCAATATCCTCCTGCTCTCTCTCTCTCTCTCTCTCTCTCTCTCTCTCTCTCTCTCTCTCTCTCTCTCTCTCTCTCTCTCTCTCTCTCTCTCGTCGTTTTTATGTATGAAGCAAAGGCGTTTGCACTGTATGACTCTGTGAGAGTGTGTTTCTAGACAGAATACAAACTTCAAATCTAGTGGTACATGATATAAAGGCCAGACATGTCCCAAAACGCTCTCCCTCCAATTTGTTCCATCTTGCGTCTTCCCTCTGACCTCCACAGATGACGGCCATGCTGCTTCCGTCACGTCAAACTTCAGATATCTCCCGTGCTGTACAAATCATTGTCCCTCATTAATATTTAGGGGACAGCTTGTATGCCACAACAACTGGAAGTGTCCTGTGTGTGCCGATGAGCTCATATCGCCGGGGGTTAAACTTTGACCTCCCCTCTCTGAGAACCAGAGTATAGAGTGGAGAGGCGGGGTGGGGTGGAGGAGGGGCTGCCCGTGTGACCACTGTGTGTGTCGGTCATTGAGGTGACCGCTGCGCGGTCGGGGGGCCCCGAGTGCCACTGTGGTCGACCGCGTGCGCTCCGTTCCGCCGGGGGGAAGGGAGGAGGGGTACCCGGCCTCCTATGCGTGTCTGTCACACATTCCTGACTGCCATCGAGACCGCGTGGCCTTTTGCAAATGAGGAGCAGGGAACGCTATATGGACAAAACGTGCACAAGGGTGAAAGTGGAGGGATGGAGAAAGACAGTGGGGTGCAGAGTTGGCACACACACACGCACACACATCTAGTGCCGCACCACTCATCCATCGTAAAAAAGGGACCAGAGTGGATGCGAACGGGGTACTGAGACTCCCCCTCATGTCCACAAATGACTTGTGGACATGTTGCCGCGTCTGTGTGTTTATCAGCGAGACCAGAACACTTATCTGGATATCCAGCGGGTCGCGACCCCATATCAGATCAAACATTGTCTACCCACGGCTTTAGAACAAGAACAACAACAACAAATGCGGGGAAGTTGATATAGGAATAAAATGCTGCCTTTTCAAACAAAGTCTCGTCTTCTCCTTCCTGATGAAGTGCATATATACGGCGGTTTCAGATGTGTACTCCGAGCAGGGTTCACGGAGGGCATTATATTTGGCATGCAGTCCTGTTTGAGGCTTTAGGGGGGTGAGGGTGAGGGAGGCGGGGGGGGGGGGGGGTGGTGGTGGTGGTGGTGCTGATGGGGTTATCTGGGGTGTGTCTGTGTGCAGGCCTGCGGGGTCTTGTGATTTGTTTTACTTATAAGCGTCTTCCACCCAGCAACATCCCGGCATGGGTGAATTAATGGCGGGTTGCCAGGTTTGGGTTGGATCCATCCATCCCTCGGCTGGGGTGATGCTGGCTGGGCTTTCCCCCTCTTTGGATCTGTAGCCAAAATCCCCCCCCCCCCCCCCCCGTCATCACAACCCCCGAATTCCCAGAGCAGCCCTCCTCGCTTTGCTTGGTATAATAGGAACAGACACGTTGTTTCCTATAGAGTTTATCATACGCTGTGCATGGTGTATAGAGATCAAAAGGACTCGTGTTCCATGCAGTGTTGATTTTGACAGCAAATTTATATTTTAGTTTTAGTCATAGTCTTTTGAATAGTTTTAACCCATTCTGACCTGAGATCAGATTCATACGAGGTTTCCACTGGACACACACTGGTCTGATTAACCCATTCTGACCTGAGATCAGATTTAAAAAATGTCAGTCGTTCTTCGATTTCTCAAAAATAGCAGACCTACAAGCTTGTATCGCGCCACTCGGTGGCGCGATATGAGCTTGTAGATCTGCTATTTTTCAATAGCTAAAGCATAACATGATGCTGACACCAAAATGGGTGCCCGTTCAGAATGGGTTAATTTAGTTTTAGTCACATTTTAGTCACCTGGAATGTTTTAGTGATAGTTTCGTTGTAGTCGACGAAATATCATCCGATTTTAGTCGAATAAATCAACTGCCGATCTAGTCGACTAAAATGTATTTTGGCGTGACTTGATTCCGTCATAATGGCTGATTTTACACTTTAGCTGTATTTTCAGCATGCAACCAAGTGTAAAGTGACTTACACATGGATCTCTTGTCCACTAACTCCTACCATTTCAGACTAGTTTTTATTTGTTGACAAAATTGTCAAAATATTTTTCGTCTTAGTTTTAGTCACCATAGCTTATAGTTTTCATATAGTTTCCATTTCGTTTTCGTCAGTGAAAAAAGGTATAGTCGACGAACATTTTCCGTCATACTATTAGTCGACAAAATCAACACTGGCTCCATCATGCTCTGTCACATCGCTGTGTCGCTTTTTGTGGAGCGTACTGTTTCTCAAGGCGAGCTTCTCAGCGGTCACATCTCATGGGTTGACAAGCAAGGAGATCAGTCCGGCACATTGTGTCTGCCTCATTGCACCCGCGACCAGCCGCAACATGCTTGCTTACCCTCACAGAATGAAAAATCAATACATGTCTCCCCATCTCGCCCGGGTCTTTTGGCAGGACAATTGACCCTGACACCGTGATCTCTCAGTGTGAGTGATATTATTTCCAGTGAATTGGCCGTGAGGTAGTATAGGCACATTTTTCAATGTGGGGGGGGGGGGGGGGGGGGGGGGGGAGAGAGGGGGGCATGGGGGACACTATACCGAAGGCACCTCCATGTCAATGACCATTAAGGTTAAGGAATGGCCATCAAACAAGTCAAATAGATAGGTGTGGCAGTTTAAGAATAGCTTATAAATATAATAATAATAATAGTAATAGTAGCAATAACAATAACAATAACAATAACAATAATAATATAATAATAATAATAATATAATAATAATAATAATAATAATAATAATACGATAGTTATTTTTACAGTATTGGTTTAAAGTAATTAAAGTTCATAATTTCATAAAACCTATATACCTTTGGAAGTGCAGGAAAATTCAAACCGTTTGATAATGATTAATGAGTGATTAATACTGCTGCAAGATAAGATAAAACTGCAGCTCATGACCCTGGATTTATTCCAGGTGACTGCAAGCTATCGGCCCATGAACCGTGTCCATATTTATGTGCCGCTGCGCTGTCACAGAGCCACAGCCTGATGTGTAGCCTATACAGGTTTATCCCATTCTGACCTGAGATCAGATTCATACGAGGTTTCCGCCGGACACACACTGGTCTGATGAACCCATTCTGACCTGAGATCAGATTATAAAAATGTCAGTCGCTCTTTGATTTTTCAAAAATAGCAGACCTACAAGCTCGTATCGCGCCACTCGGTGGCGCGATATGAGCTTGTAGATCTGCTATTTTTCAATAGCTAAAGCATAACATGATGCCAACACCAAAAGGGGTGCCCGGTCAGAATGGTATAAAGGATGGGGATGAAACTGCATCAGGGACACCTGTTCGGCTGTCACTTACACCTGGATCCAAGCTGCGTGAGGAATCCCATGCGTGGCTTGTCGGAAATCCTTTTTGAAAAGCTTTTCTCGTGTAATTAATAGCAGCACAAGGGGGGGGGGGGGGGATGTTTAATTTCATTTAAAAGGGAAACTTGAAGTGAATCAACACGATGTTGAACCCAGTCACTCTGACTCCCGCCCCCCTCCTCTGAAGCACTATAGTCTTCAGTGAGTTCTTTTTTCCCCTGCAGGACATCATGGCGTTGGGTGCATTCCTCCAGTTTCCCCCCGACATGCCATAACTCATTCTGACCTGAGATCAGATTCATACGAGGTTTCCACTGGACACACACTGGTCTGATGAACCCATTCTGACCTGAGATCAGATTCTAAAAATGTCAGTCGCTCTTCGATTTTTCAAAAATAGCAGACCTACAAGCTCGTATCGCGCCACTCGGTGGCGCGATATGAGCTTGTAGATCTGCTATTTTTCAATAGCTAAAGCATAACATGATGCCGACACCAAAATGGGTGCCCGGTCAGAATGGGATAACTCAGAAATGCCGGGACACCGGTTTCCTGCCGAGGTTGTCGCGGCTTTGAGCTTTCTCAAACACGGCCATGTTTTAACGTATTAAAATACACTCTGTCAGCACATTTCAGAAATTATGGGCTAGATTAAACGGCAACTTTGACCCACCTGTCAGAAGATACAAGCTTTTTTTGCTGAGGGAGATTAATGCTTTTGCTCTAACATTTTCTCCCGCACACCCCCCCACCCCCCAACTCCCACGAATGTTAATCAGACCCCAGGAGCAGTGGCGGTGGAGATTGGTCATTAGGGGTGAGGTGGAACGCATTGATTTTTAATTTTGACATGCAAATATGTTTGCCACCTTATTTGTACAGTAAGCTGCCCCGCTCATGTTCTCCTCTGTACTTTGGAATCAACATGCATGGGCTACTTTGTTTCAAAGTGAGAAGTTATACTTAACTTTTATCTGGGAAAGTTTTGGCAAAACAAGTGGGCTATACAAACTGCTTCTTTCCTTTTATCACTTGGCAAATGATACACATATGTCAATGTCAATATGTCAATATGTGTCAATCAAGCAATGATGGTGTTAATTCAAAGTCATATATCTGATATATATATCTGATGTGTTCGGCTGCATTTATTTTTGTCACTGTTCCAGTCTAATCTTTGCAATGAATGGGTCGTTGGGTACTGTGTACTATGTGTAAATATGTTTTTGTGAAATAAGCTAAGAGATCCCTTAATTGTACAGTTTGTTAGCCTGGTTAACCAATGAAATGTTTTCAAGAAGGAGTGGTTAACCAGGCAAGTTTGTAACAAAACAACCATTTGTGGCAAAAGCTTGTAAATATCTATAAGACCCACACAGAGAAAAACCTTTACCTGTACCTTTTGAAGCAAAAGTGTTTAAACTTGCTGTCTTTTCTTGCATGCCTTGATCTCCTTACCCCCTTTCTTGGAAAAAATAACGCGATTGGAACTATGCACAAAAACGAATATGACAACACAGCTGATTCTGATTCTGAAATGTGCAGGTTTAACCTTACAGAAGTCGAAATAAACGTGAAGGTGACAAAAAATGGTTTATAGGCCACACATATTGCTCCTTGTTTCTGTACTCTGTACAGATGCATGCAATGCATATGACCGGGCACCCATTTTGGTGTCAGCATCATGTCATGCTTTAGCTATTTAAAAATAGCAGATCTACAAGCTCATATCGCGCCACCGAGTGGCGCGATACGAGCTTGTAGGTCTGCTATTTTTTTTTTATCAAAGAGCGACTGACATTTTTAGAATCTGATCTCAGGTCAGAATGGGTTCATCAGACCAGTGTGTGTCCGGCGGAATCCTCGTATGAATCTGATCTGAGGTCAGAATGGGTTAACCCCTATAGGCCTACTGTATGCATTCACTGGCTGGAGGACCCCACTGGTCCATGCTATAGGCCCCCTCCTTTTTTCCCTCTACACCAATAAGGGACACGTTGTGAGCTTGTAGATGACCTCACTTCTATGCAGCCACTTGCACTTCACACTTCTTTCAGCCTCCGGCTCACTTCACAGCGATATACTGATATAACCGTATATAGCTGCTGCTCTGATTGCTCCCAAAGTCTTCTGTGATATAGTCAGACTCAGGGAACACGGAGAGCTCAAAACCGTAGACCTGCACTTTGCCAAGACGTGTCAAAAAATTAGTTCAGAGAGCCCCAGTGTGCCTGTGGCACTGTCAGGCAAAATTAGAAAAAAAATTAAGACATCCATCTTGGAGACATCCAGTGTGTGCGTGCGTGTGTGTGTGTGCGTGTGTGTGCGTGCGTGTGTGTGTGTCTGGGGAAACGGGGGCCCGACAGACAATCACCAATAGATTGACGTATGGGCTCTGCCACATGCATTCATTTGAGCGTGTTCATGGGAGCATGAGCTGGCAGTGGCAGCTATGACAGCACTTTCTCACCTCGGTGACAGTGAGAAAAGGCACTGGGATCGGCGCGGCGCGCGAGGCGCTGCATGGCAGAGTTGGATTAGCTATGATAATATGATGACAGTAATTGAGCTTGTCATAATTGCTCAATCACTGTAGCCTGTCCCCGGGGTCCACAAGCTAAAGCGTTAGAGCTATATACAAGCCTTCATTACAGGGGTGTGATAGCGGGCTAATTCACTCACATTATAGGACCACTGGCACTGATCCTTGTGCTCCTGTTATACCACACCGCCTCAGATTAAAGCTGCCGAGGAATTTGGGTTATAAGAGTCTCGTGAATTCTGTAACCATGGCATTTGATCTGATGAATCGGTTGCATGGAAACGTTTGTTTAATATATTAGTATTAGTGGTTTTAAACACATTGATTTTGTGATATGTCATGATAGACCAAGCAGTATAGGCTACTCTACATATATTACTAATAGACCACATCTAGAAGTGTGCAGCAAAGATGTGAAGGGGCTTCCACTTTCCAGTACTTTGATTGACCTTAAATTGATATTGACTATAGATTATAATCATCGAATTGCACTCAGATCCCAGTGTGTCCCACAAACATAGATGCAGTGAGAAAGAGCGGGCGAGAGAGGAAGAAATAGAGAGGGAGCCCAGCCACGACAAGACCACCTCACGGCAGAAATTTACTGTCAGATTTTCTGCTTTGCGAATCTGGGCCGAAAGCCCCCTCGCCACAAATGGATGCAGGATGGAGAGAGAGAGAGAGGGAGGGAGGGAAAAAAAGGAAAATTGGAAAAAACAGCTGAGAGTGTAAATAATTCATGCAGACAATATGACTTTTTTATGTAAATTCGGTGCATTAACTCTCTATTATAATGATGGACGACAGATACGGGTGATGTTTCCTTGGTAAGAGCTAATGGATGACCATCATAAATTCAGTGCACATTTTATTGTGTTGCGGGGAAAATTGTGCCTGCAGGCAACGTTGTTTACTTTTATGTCAGGGAGGAGAGGGTGAAGAGCAAAGAAAAAAAAGGAAAAGAAAAGAAAAAAAGGAATATAGCTGTCTTCAAAAGAGAAGGAGAGAAGAGGGAGGAAAACGAGAACGGGGCTGTGTAAAAAAAACAAACATAATGGGGGCCCACACAGAGCGCCTTGTTCTGTGCGCACCTTCTGCCACGTTCAAGAGCGAGCAATTCCCCCTCAACTGACTCGCTGTGTGTTCCTCTCCTCTTCCTCCTGGCCCCGCCTTCTCCTCCTCTTCCTCCCCTCCAGCGCTGTCTTCCTCCTCCTCGCTGAACAGCGGGGTCTGTTCGCATTAGCAGCGCCCGGCGCTAGCTCCTCTCCTCTCTCACTCCACTTACAGATCACTGTTCGCTTCCAGACGCTTTGCTGCTGCTAGACTTTGGGGGGGGGGGGGGGGGGGGTGTAAGGAAGGGGGGGGGGGGGGACAACATCATTTTTCATCAGCGTCTCCTGTGAACAACATGATGCTTGTCGGGGGGGCTGTATATGGGTGAGTACAGCATCGCTGCAGACGGCATCAATCTTCCTCACCTCGGTCGGTGAGAGTTTTTTTTTTTTTTTTTTTTTTTAAGTCGCTACTTCTACAGGTTCGAGCGTCGCGTCGGGCGGGATGAAAACGGATAATTGATTGGCTTAAAACCGAGTGACACGTGAAGGACGGACGGCACGGTGTCAAGTGATTAAACAAAATTAATACACTCTGAGGGAAATAGCCCAGGTGACAGCGAGAGAGAGAGAGAGAGAGAGAGAGAGAGAGAGAGAGAGAGAGTTGCCCTGCCAACTCTTTTCCATGTTACCACTCTGCGGATTGTTATTGATCACGTTGGGCTGCATTGGTCCCAATCAGACCCTGGTTAGTTGGACTATGATTCCCCCTGTCTTCCCTTATATAGCTTACCCCCAGGCCATGCTGAAATATCTCTCTCTCTCTCTCTCTCTCTCTCTCTCTCTCTCTCTCTCTCTCTCTCTCTCTCTCTCTCTCTCTCTCTCTCCTTTCCTTCACCTCCATTCATCCCTATATACACTACTCATCCCCCTCTCCAAAAGCCCTCCATCCATACACCATCACCCCTCTGATTTATCTTGCAATGTTCACTCCCTAATTAACACTAGCACTGTATATGTCTCCATGTCTCCAATGTTTCAGGAGGAGTGGGTTCCTGCATACATCCACCGCACGTCACGCGCGCGCGCACACACACACACACACACACACACACACACACCACACACACACACACACACCACGCACACACACACATCTAACCCCCACAACGCCCCTAAAACCATTCCTCTCTTTCTAGATTCTGTGAAGAGACGGGGCTCGCTCTGAGCAAATTAGTAACCAGAGGAAACGCCATGGTACTCCACGTAGCCTCAGTGTGGCTTTCCAGAGTGATGTGAGCCAAAAAAAAGCCAATTCTCTTGGTATCGTGTGAATTCTCTTGGTATATCATGTGAATTGTTTGCCTATATGTGCAAGTCATCTCTCAAATATAAGTATTGGAGACTGTGTGTGTAAGAGAGAGAAAATTAAAATAACTATACGAGACATGAATCTCTCATATATACTCGTGCGTAGGAGCGTGCACTCGTGGATGCCTGCCACGCGCACACACACACACACACACACACACACACACACACACACACACACACACACACACACACACACACACTGGCACTGGTGATGTAGAGGGGTAGCAGATGGTGGGAGCCAGCTGTTCCGAGCTGGCAGTGGGCACACATGCAGACTCCAGTGGACACACACACACACACACACATGCACACACACACACACGCACACACACACACACGCACACACACACACACACACACGCACACTACACACACACACACACGCACACACATCTGGGACCGCTGCTCGTATAGGCTATAATATAGGCTGAGGCTCCCAGCTGGAGTCTCACTGGGTCACATGCTCACCTTCCCCAAGGACACTCAGACATTGTGCCCACTTCCTGCCATCGCCACCCTGTCACCCTGGTTCCACCCGACCTGCATCAGAGACGGACAAAGGTATATAGGCCTATACCAACTATGGCTGAACTATAACAGCGACTGCAGCGGTACACAGAGCACCACTATACTTCTAGAGCAGCAGCGTACCCTAGAGAGAGCCCTGTACTTCACTCCCCACACACGCAGTGCTAAATGGGCTAGCTAAGTGGTTAAAGCACAAGCCATCTATGTTGCCCTGGATAAGGGCGCCCTGCTAAACACATACTGTAGATGATAATTACCCACCCAGCTGTCTGGTGCCATGTGCCGTAATAGGTCTCGCCTCAGCGCCGGGGTCCTCCGAGACTTTCCTCACCCACACACGTTTGCTAATTTCTCAATTTGTCCGCCACGCTTTCCCTCTTTCGTTTTCTACCACGCTTAACCTTTCCCGCCCGCTATAATGTACAGCCTTCCCCAGCCCCTCTTTGTCAAATCTGGGCCAAATTGATGCCTTCCCTTAACCCATTCTGAACGGGCACCCATTTTGGTGTCGGCATCATGTTATGCTTTAGCTATTGAAAAATTGCAGATCTACAAGCTCATATCGCGCCACCGAGTGGCGCGATACGAGCTTGTAGGTCTGCTATTTTTTGAAAAATCGAAGAGCGACTGACATTTTTTAGAATCTGATCTCAGGTCAGAATGGGTTAATCAGACCAGTGTGTGTCCAGTGCGGAAATCTCGTATGAATCTGATCTCAGGTCAGAATGGGTTAATGCCATTTGCCATTTGGCAAGGACCGGACCGAATCATTGATATCAAAAACAAGGACAACAATATAGCTCAAATCGCACCGGTGGGAATTTGATTATACCAACGAGATGTACATGAGGAACAGGGCCTGAGTGAATGAATAATGTGGTTTTCGTTCGCATGCATGGCAAACAAGCCAGGTGTGTTTAGTAGAGGCTAGATTTTTGCTGGCACTCAGAAGTTCCATCCTGTGCCTCGGGCAACGCAGGCAGTGAAGCAGGCAGCTCTGTGTACGGTGTGGGACCACCGCGCGTAGCCCACAGTGCGTCTGGGGAGCCCTTCTCCATGCTAGTTTGCTGCAGGACTATCAACACTTTGGCGTCTGTGCTTCCCTCGCTCTCTCTCTTGTTTTGCGGGCACTTGGAGGGTGTTTATCTTGAAAAGAATAACAAGTTGATTTATTCATGCGGGCAATGGAAGACACCTTGGCCCTCTCCTGAGAGGAGGTTGATGGGTATTAGCGGAAGAAGGATAGCCGCTTTTTTTGTTATGTTATGTTGTGTCATGCAGCGTGTGTGTGTGTGTGTGTGTGTGTGTGTGTGTGTGTGTGTGTGTGTGTGTGTGTGTGTGTGTGTGTGTGTGTGTGTGTGTGTGTGTGTGTGTGTGCGTGCGTGCGTGCGCGCGCGTGCGTGCGTGCGTGCGTGCGTGCGTGCGTGCGTGCGTGCGTGCGTGCATGCGTGCGTGTGTGTGTAGTGTATGTGTGTACGAGTGACTCATAATACTAATGGCACTCATGTAACATATATTCCCCCTAGTTTTGGTGTGTGCGTGCGTGCGTGCGTGCGTGCGTGCGTGCGTGCGTGCGTGCGTGCGTGCGTGTGTGTGTGTGTGCGCATGCATGTGTGTGTTCCTTCTGGACTATTCCTGGGCAGCATTGTGGTTGAATTAATTTTACTAGCCTACTATACAAAAAGCCAAATGCGGACCTCAATCTATCTTTAAATCCTGATATTTTTAAACCATCTATATAAGCAACACCGGGGGGGGTGGGGGATATTTCTAAATAAAATCATTACCTATTAAAAGATATTTAGGTTCACTGAGAATGAGTGTGCATAGGGGCAAATGTTTTCAGTTAAAAATACATGAATAGAAGCAGTTAGAGTGCAGTAACTACGAGGGAAAGAAATTGCCCGATAATGCGTTTAAAAGTGTTCCAACTGGTCAGCCAAATGAGATATCTGCAAACAAGTGATGTTACACTAATTGCAAATATGTTGTTCAGAATCTCAGATAATTATTTATCACCCAAAATCACGGAGGCGAATTTGACCTTTGGGATACACAAATAATTAATAATAAAATAGTGTGTCCAAAAACGCAGTTACTGCACTTTGGCTTTGTAGTAATACATCAATACAGCCAGCGGTAGAAAGCAACTAAGAACATTTAATACTGTACGTAAGTACCATTTTGAGGTATTTGTACTTTACTTGAGTTAAGTATTTCTAATTTCCAATACTTTGCACTACTCCACCATGTCAGAGGCAAATATTATACTTTTACTCTATATACAATTATTTGAAACCGGACTTACTAGTTTACTTTGTAGATTTTGATTATTATCACAAAACATACATTAACCTCACATTGTGTCACCTGACGACACATTGTGAGCTTGTAGATCTTCTATTTTCGAAATATATCGTTTTATACATTTTAACCCATTCTGAACGGGAACCCATTTTGGTGCTAGCATCATGTTGTGCTTTAGCTATTGAAAAATAGCAGATCTACAAGCTCATAGCGCGCCACCGAGTGGCGCGCTACGAGCTTGTAGGTCTGCTATTTTTGAAAAATCGAAGAACGACTGACATTTTTTAGAATCTGATCTCAGGTCAGAATGGGTTCAAACTGGTGAAATGGGACGTTCTGCATAATGAGTACTTTCAGCTTTATTGTCACATCACATCACAGTTTTACAGGTTAAAGTTCCAGTCATTTTCCAATGAAAAAAAAGAATGGGACAGAGGGGGGTAAGGATATCAAGGCAGGAAAGAAAGAAAGTTTGAGCACTTTCACCACAAAAAGTACAGCGTGTGTGTGTGTGTGTGTGTGTGTGTGTGTGTGTGTGTGTGTGTGTGTGTGTGTGTGTGTGTGTGTGGTCTTAAGATATTTACAAGCTTTTGCCACAAACAGTACAACCAAAAGGTCCCTTAGCTTACAAACTGTACAAACAAAGGGTCTCTTAGCTTACACATATACTACCTGAGATAAGATATATAAGGTGCGTGAGCAAGAGTATTTCTACGTTGCAGTACTTTTACT
>NC_139698.1:53306754-53330435 GCF_964188405.1 Protomyctophum parallelum
TGTATTTGGAAGTCTGGGCCATGTCCATAAACTTGTGCTCAGGGGTCTGCAATTGGGTGGATTGTTAAAAACAAATGCAAAAAAGCTGGCTAAATACTGTTCTGTCTCAGCTACTATGGGCAGTCTGTCTGTCTGGAGAAGGCGTTGTTTCATTTATCCCTAGGTGGCTTAAAAAAACCCCAAAACAAACATCCTGTCTAGTAGTGTCAAGTAATAGTATGTAAACAATGTGCTATATATATATATATTATTTTTTCTATTATTTTCCCTCTGTGTGTTAGAGCAGCAGCTATATCTGGTTGGACCATATAATGTAACCTAATTCTGATCAGTGTTTGGGTCTATTGTATGACACCTCTTGTGCAGATCCAAATAAAAGAATTCAAATGTGTGTGTGTGTGTGTGTGTGTGTGTGTGTGTGTGTGTGTGTGTGTGTGTGTGTGTGTGTGTGTGTGTGTGTGTGCGTGTGTGCGTGCCGCGTGCGTGCGTGTGCGTGAGTGCATGCGTGCGTGCGTGTGTGGTATGTGTGTGTGTGTATATGTTGTGTGTGTGTGTATATGTTGTGTGTGTGTGTACAGGGTTGATCCCCCAGCCCTGTAAGTCAGCCAGCGGGCCTAACGGAGGCAAGGCGCTCAACCTAAAATTAGTCTCAGTGGGAAGAAGGCAAGAGGCAGACGCGACGCGACGCGACGCGGAGGCCTTCCCTTCTCAGCCCCATGCAGCCAGCCGGCCGAGCCCACGGCTGCTGCCCAGCCACTGTCACATCAGGAGGCTGGTGTCATTGAGAAGGAGACATTAATTGCCTCCGCTGCTGTGGCAGGATGCTAGGCTATACAGCCGTGCTCAGGTGTTCACTCTGCCCGCTGCAGCCTGAGAGCAAATGAGATGCAGAGCAGCGCCGGGCCGGGCCGCGGGCACCTCCTTTCCCTGGGATAATTGACCCTGGGGGGGTCCGCCTCACAACCCACCCCCCCCCCCCACACACTTCCCCCCTCCCCCTCCCCCTCCCCCTCCTCCTCCTCCTCATCATCATCATCATTTATTTAACTCACGACCATGATCACATGGTTTGGAGCACAGATTCATAAAAGTATACAATCGAGAGTATACAATACATTACAGATTACACGATATACATAGACATATCGTAAGGCTTTCCCTATTTATACAGTGGGAGAACATTTTTCAGAAAAGCACCCAATTTATAAATTACTTTTTGTTTTTCAGATTTTAGTAATGCAATTAGTTTAAACATAGAAGGGTAGGTAAAGAAATAAAGTGGCAGGTATTTTTGCCTGAAATTCATAATGTCAGTGTTCTTACATTCTAACAAAACATGATACTCGTCTCCAATTCTGGCTTCCTTACATAGGTTACAAATCCTCTGATTTCTTTCCAATCCTTTATATCTACCGATGACCTTTGGGATTCTTGTGTTGTTTAGCCTAAGGTTGCAAATAGCCTGTCTATACTTACGGTTTTCACATAGAAGATATTTTTCTAGTTTGAACTCTTGTTTATATTCAACATAGATGTCACATGATGTCATACTATTGAGTTCACTTTGCCACTTTTGCAGAAACTGGTCTTTCAACCTTTGTTCAACAGTTCGCTTCAACCAGTCAATGTTATTAAATTTCTGGGCCAACCAAATGTAAGACATACCACAGTCATCCAGTATTTTCTTCACCTGTGCAACCCAAGGTGACACATGGGCACCTGTGTTGTACAGGTTAAACAGACAGTCGTACATTATTCGACTCAGTTTACTCTCTTTTCCTTCGATCAACCGGGCCCAGTACCCGATAAGTCTCTTTTTAACAGCGATACAAATTGGATACCTCCCCAGCTCACCATACACCATATTACTACAGGTAGTTGTTTTAACTTTTAGAATATACTTGAGAAATTTCAGATGTAATTTTTCTAGTTTTTCCAGTTTTTCGAACCCCCAGATTTCACATGTGTACAGCATGACTGGTGAGACCAATTTGTCGAAGAGATCCAATGCAACATTTACTGGTAAATCAAACGATCTACATTTACTAAGGAGGGAGTACATGGCACGTGAGGCCTGCTTGTGTAGTTCTTCGATAGCAATCTTAAATGATCCATTATAGTTCATAATAACTCCAAGGTATTTGAAACTATGGACAAGCTCTAGGTTGACTCCATTACATACAATTTTTAGTTTGCTGATATCAGCTTTTCTACATCCAAAGACTGTGACCTTTGTTTTATCACTATTGATTTTCAATTTCCATTTTTCACAAAAACCACACATCAGGTCTATTGCCTTCTGCAATCCCTCCTTTGTATTTGACATGACAATTGTGTCGTCCGCGTATAATAATACCAAAAGCTGGAAATAGCTATCGATAAGTGGGTCGTCATAATTAATAGACTGGCAGCCATTGTTAATAAGGTAATCCTCCAGGTCATTGATAAACAGTGAGAACAGTAATGGCGACAGATTTTCCCCCTGTCTTACTCCAGCTAAACTTACAAAGAAATCTGATTTCATGCCATTAACAAAAACACACGATTTAACGTTTTTATACATATTCATTACTATATCCATAAATTTACCTTTGATGCTTACTTTAGATAGTTTATACCAAAGGGCATCCCTCCAGACTGTATCAAATGCCTTACTGTAATCTATAAAGGAACAGAATAATCTCTTCTTTTTAAAGCAAAATAATTCGACAATGTGCTTCAGGAGGAAAATATGGTCACTGGTGGAGTAATTCTTTCTAAAGCCTGCCTGGGTTTCCCTCAAGATAGAATTGTCTTCACAGAAGTTTAGCAGCCTTGCATTTAGTACATTTGTGAACAATTTACCCATGCAACTCAGAAGCGTGATCCCTCTATAGTTATCACAGTCGGCAGTATTGCCTTTCTTGAAAATTGGTATGATCATGCCAAGTGTCCAAGCTTCAGGGAAGATACCAGAGTCAAGGATCTTGTTAAACAGGGCTGTATATAGTGGCATAAAAATGCTTGCTGTGCATTTGATATACTCATTTAAGATTTGATCAATACCTGCTGCCTTGCCCAATTTTAATTTTGAGATAACCTCGTTGATTTCCTGATCTGTGAATCTAGCATTCAGAGCACTGTCGTCATGGTTGAGTGTTTCAAAATCAACCTCTGGCATCTGATTCATTTGCACATCCCAGTCAGAAAGACTCTTGAAGTGTTCATAGAGCTCCTCTGGTGGGATTGGGCATTGCTCCTTATTTCTGCCGGGGCCACTAAGCATCTTCCAGAAAAGCTTTGGGTTTTTAGACTTTACACTCAGCAGCTCCTTATTGAACGAGTTTCTATATTCTTTCTGTGCTTTAAACAGCTCTTTCTTGTATTCTTTACTGTTTAACCTTACATTTCTGGTAGTTTCTTCATTTTTATGTAATTTGTGCATTCTTTTTGCTTTAAGATATAATTTCCTTTTTTGACAACACTCTTTGTTAAACCATACTGCTTTTTTATTTTGTTTCTTTGCATTTCTATGTCTATCCATTCTTTTAGGGAATGTGACTGCTGCGCTACTAATCATTAAATTACAGGTTTCTTTTGTTATTTCATCAACTGATAGGTTATCTTGGTCAATTAACAGTTTATTCAATTTATCAAGCTGAATGTGTTTTATGTACTCGTCTGCCTTGAGTGGATCCCATTTACCTATTTGTTGATTTACGCTATTTACCTGCTCCGTAGGGCCCTCAACCTGTTGATGGACTCTTTCCATGTTTACCTCCAAGGACACTTCCACCATACAATGCTTATCAGAAAACAGTGGGTCAAAATCATGTACACAGAAGCCTCTGGCCTGGCTCAAAATGAAAGGAGAACCTATCATATAATCAATGACACTGTTTTCTACTGTAGTTACTTTTCCAAAATGTATGTCATCCCCACATCTACCGTTCAGTATACATAACTCAAGGTTTCTGCATAGGTCTAACAGCGCACTGCCATAATTTCCAACGTCTCTGTGTACATCAGCTGATTTTCTTTGCAAAGGGATATTAAATAATTCCAGCATTCCCACGTGGCACTCACTTTTACAGACATTCTCATCTGGGTTCCATTTATCCTCCTCAACTATGACATAATCCGCCCTTTCTTGTGTATGGGCATTCAAATCACCACAGATGAAAAAATAATTATTTTCTAATCCAATGTCAACAATTATTTGAGTGAGTTCATCGAACATGCCTACATTTGAGTATCTCGTTTTATATGGTGGGATATAGATTGCTAATATCACAAGGTCCTTGTCATAACTGAGTGCATGTTTGTTAAATTTTATGCAAACACCTAAGTCACTATTTACACATTTTTGCACACATTTATCAGCCACTTTCACGCTCACAGTTATAATCACTCCACCAGAACGCCAATTTGTTAGCTTGTGTCTGTTACTAGCAAACATTAGGAACCCCATATATTTGAACTTGTCCGTCAACTCAGGTGTATCTACATCGTCAGTTTTTGTTTCGTTTAGGCACAGTACATCATAGTCTTTACATTTTTCAATGAAGTCAGGGATCTCCAACTTACTTCGTATTCCACAGACATTCAAGGTGAGAATCCGTAGCCCCAGGGGGGCAGTCCACCTCCGGTTCCTACCCCCAGGGTCAGACGCAGCATCTTCTGTCTGTGCTCCATGTCTGTCCTATACGTCAATACCGAAGTCTTTGTAGTCCACATCCTCGTATCCGATCAAGAACAGGTCGTCAGGATTGTTAATTGTGGCAAAACCGCCACTGTCAGACTTGCAGATGACTCTGCCATCCCTTATGAAGGTATTTTTACATCTCTGCCTGGCATACCAGAACAGCTTGTTTCTCATTCGTGTAAGATCCTCATTGATGAAGACGTCTTTGTACAGTTCCTCATTTTTGAGCTCTCCTTTTTTCTTCATCAGGTCAGCTTTTTTCCTCCTGCTCACAAACCTGACAATTGTGGGTCGGATCTTGTCTTGTCTTCTTACACCGCCTAGGCGGTGTGCAGTGGATATGTCACTTTCTGTGATATTTGCACCTGCTGCTGTGGCAAGTTTACACACCTTCTCCACGAGTTGGTCCTCCGTTTCTCCATCTGTCTCGTAAATTCCAGTAATGCGGACATTCTCCTTTCGGCTGTACTGCTCCAGCATATCTTCACTGTATCTGCTTTCAAGGATGTTTTTGTTGAGCTTGTGGCAGTCCACCGACACACTAATTTGTTTCTGCAGTGCTTTGACTATAGCTGGCACTGCTGCTTTAATAGTGATCAACACTATCCTTGCTAGTTCGTCGTTGCCAAAACTAGCCAGAACTGCGCCAGACTCGACTTCAATTGCAGCCATTATATCGGCGTGCATGGCGTCTTCATTTTCCTCTCCTCTCATGCTTTTGATGGCGGCCTCCTCTTCCTCATTTGCCTCGTAGCGGTTGCTGAGAAATGACCCGGGCTTCGGTCCTTTGTGTCGTTGCTGTTTCCACGGGGCTCCCGCGGCCCGTATGCCGCTGTCCTTTCTTCTTGCACCGCCACTCAATTCTTCTCGGACAAAACTTTCGGTCGGCTCGTCAACGACGGCGCTCACCTCCGTGACAACAACAGGCTCCATGTGGGCAGCGTTCGCCTCCGTATCAGCGGTGCTCACCTCCGTGTCAGCAACAGGTTTCGAGTGAACACCGTTCTCCTCCATATCAGCATTCTCGTTCGGCCCCTTGTCTCTCCGTTTCATTGTGGTGCCTCGTTGGTTGTTGCGGGTTGTTTTACCCCCGCGCTGCGCGGACGCCATCCCGCGATTCTTCTTAAAACAAACGTGTGCTTTGTTTGGCACGTTTGCAATGTTCGTTTACACCACCACTTTTTACAGCCTTAAGTGCATAGCGTAGACATCAACTTTATAATATTTTCTTTTCTTTTAGGTAGAGCTTTTCATTACTTATTAAATCTCAGTAGCAGTGTGCTGCAGTGTGCTGCGTGCTGCGTGCTGCTTCCTCGGGGCTGGGAGGACGGTCCATGTAAGACAGCCATGTCAAGCCCCCCCCCCCCCCTCCTCCTCCTCCTCTTCCTTCTTTCACCTCCCACACTCTCCTCCTGCCTCCTTGACAACCCGGGACACCGTCTGATTGGTTAGTAGTCAGCAGGAAGCAGTTGGCCCTTTGACCCCCCCACAGCCCACCACCGTCCCTCCTTCCATCCATCTCTCTCTCTCTCTCTCTCTCTCTCTCTCTCTCTCTCTCTCTCTCTCTCTCTCTCTCCACCTTCACAAGGGCGTTCAGATGCTGATGCTGCGGCCAGAGGAAAGGGGGGGAGGAGGAGGAGGAGGGGGGGGGGGGGGGCTTGACATGGCTGTCTTACATGGACCGTCCTCCCAGCCCCGCCTCCCTCCGTCCGTACGCGTAAACTTATAGGAACCACTTCACTTCCCTTCTTTCATGCACCCCCCCCCCCCACCCCCCACACACACACACACACACACACACACACATACACATGTATCAACCCCCCTTTCACATTCTCCCAAAACAAACTCGCCTCCTTCTCGTGCATGCACAGACACATACAGTATATGCACAGGCACATAAAACGCACTCACTCACACACACAGGAACACACGCTCGCTCGCACGCGCGCACGCACGCACACACACACAAACACACACAAACACACACACACACGCACGCACACTTAGTCATGTTGTTTTTGTTGTCGCGGCTCCAAGTTTTAATGAGGTGAGAAGCTCCTTGTGTGGCAGTGTGTCGCTGGCGAGCGTATACAGCATGGCGGTTGGTTGGTGTTTATTTACAGCGGATGGTTCACGCCACTCAGCTCTAATCGGCCTGCGCGCCTCACTCAGTCACAGATATGAAACACAGTTCCTGTTCCTCATCCCGTCTCGCACAGTGGTGTGTTTTTTCGCTGCATTTTTGCGGATCCGGAAGTTGTAGGCTATCACTTATAGCTGTCAGCCTGACAACACCTCACTACTAGACCATTCTGACCTGAGATCAGATTCATACGAGGTTTCCGCCGGACACACACTGGTCTGATGAACCCATTCTGACCTGAGATCAGATTCTAAAAATGTCAGTCGCTCTTCGATTTTTCAAAAATAGCAGACCTACAAGCTCGTATCGCGCCACTCGGTGGCGCGATATGAGCTTGTAGATCTGCTATTTTTCAATAGCTAAAGCATAACATGATGCTGACACCAAAATGGGTGCCCGGTCAGAATGGGCTAGACCCAACTAGACAGCTGCGGGAAACAAATCCAATCGACCCTGGTCCGAAAAGATGTTATACAGACGAAATATTCGGCGGCCGTGTGCAAGCGTGCATTGACATGAAGTGAGGTCATTTATTTTTACGTCCTCCGAAATTCGCTTCAATATTCGGCCGAAAAAACACCCCCAGTGTGCAAACCCCTTTAGCCTGGAAACCAGACCAATCTGCCAGTGCAAAAAAAATTAAAAATAAAGATGCCCTCGGTTCGGTTGTGATTGGGTTTTTCTGCCCCCGGTGTTGTGGCGCACCAATCGTATGAAAATATTTGGTGGGTTTATCAGGAGAGGAATTTTTATATATCAGCCATTTGGAAATGCAGGTTCTACAGAATCCACACAGAGATTCCAGACTCATATCTAGATTATTCTAGATATTCTATTTTCTGCCTGTTCTAGGCTTTTTCTTCTATCCCTCTGTCTTCACCTCCCTGCCTCCATTCATTGCAGGCTTTATTAAAGCAACTTCATTAATACCCTGTTTGGGGCTTGTACTGTACACACCTTCAAACAATGCATTTGAGGAAGTCGTGGACTGGTCCGGTCAAATATAAACAGTCCTTATATTGTACGTATATTTTTGATTTGATTGATTGATTGATTGATTGATTCATGCTTCCGAAGAAGCCCAGCCCATATGCAGCAGCTAGAGTTTGAACTAGAACTAAGATGAGAGAACATATTACTCCAGTTTTGGCATCACTGCACTGGCTTCCGGTTGTTTTTAGGATTGATTTTAAAATTATTTTACTTGTCTATAAAGCTCTCAATGGTCTCGCACCTCCGTACCTCCGTGACTGCCGACCTAGATATGTCCCTAACCGCCCCCTCAGGTCCTCCAATGCTGGCCTACTTGAAGTGCCTAAAAGAATGTGCACAAAAAAAATATGGTGAGGCAGCTTTTTGCTTCTACGGCCCAACAGCCTGGAATAAACTTCCATTCGAGCTCAGACACGCACCCTCTGTAGACATTTTTAAATCTCAACTCAAGACTCACCTCTTCACTCTTGCTTTTAGTTGAGTTTTACTATGCACGTTCCTACCCTGCCCTGGCTGATTGCTGCATGTGGTGTTTTTATTTGTTTTTATTTATTTTATGTTCTTATATTCAATTTTGTTCTTTGCCATTGTTCTATCATTTTAACTACTTGTGTTTTATTGTATTATATTTTTATGTCCTGCCCTGTGAAGCACTTTGAGCTGCATTTATGTATGAAAGGTGCTATACAAATAAAGTTTATTATTATTATTATATAGACTTACAGGGCACTTTTTACAGTTTACATAAACCGACATGACAGTTTGCAAACAATGATCAAGTGATCAATTTAGTATTTGATCAATGATCAAATACTAAACTGACTAATACACCACAGATCCTTACAAGGCAGATTACATAATATACAACATAAAATAAAATACCATAAAATGAAATACACCATTAGGCCTGTAACAGGAGACACGTGTACCTACTTGAAGAGCTGGGATTGTCTTTAAGTTGCACTTTAAATATAAAGATATTTGACTTAAATTTGTACACGTGTTACAGGGGGTGAAAGATATCATATACGTGTATATACACAGCAAAAAGTCTGGTGTTGAATTGACTCTCACAGAGTCCATTTCAACTCTTTTTCAGACTCTATATATGTCCACACTGTCTAGAGTTAAATTAACACTTTGGAAATAGTTCAACATTTAACACTAGCCCAAGAGTTCCTTATTTAACTCTTTATCAGAGTTAAAGTGTTTTGACAAATAACACTGTGCTGAGTTAAAGGTTTACTCTATATCAGAGTTAGATAACACTGCTCTGAGTTAAAGGTTTACTCTGTACCAGAGTTGGATAACACTGCTCTGAGTTAAAGGTTTACTCTGTACCAGAGTTAGATAACACTGCTCTGAGTTAAAGGTTTACTCTGTACCAGAGTTAGATAACACTGCTCTGAGTTAAATGTTTACTCTGTACAAGAGTTAGATAACACTGCTCTGAGTTAAAGGTTTACTCTGTACCAGAGTTAGATAACACTGCTCTGAGTTAAAGGTTTACTCTGTACCAGAGTTAATGAATTGACTCTCACAGAGTCAATTTCAACTCATTTTCAGACTCTATATATGTCCACACTGTCTAGAGTTAAATTAACACTTTGGAAATAGTTCAACATTTAACACTAGCCCAAGAGTTCCTTCTTCTTGAAGTAATTAGACAAATAACACTTTAAATCAGTTTAAAACATTTATTAATTGTCATTCATTCCAACATTATAAACACTATTTAAGCACTTGAAGCATCACTTTATGATCTATTATCCTTCTATTAGGACAACTGGCCCATTTACAGCATACTGTTGTGTATGAGGTCTGAAGCTAAACACAAGATTATAAAAATAAAATATATAACAAAATCACTGGCTAAAATGCATGATATGGCCCTTGTGCATTACGGGGAAACCTCCTTTTTTCCCTCAGTTGTGAGAATGGGGTTAACAATGAAAATCTATGGTTTCTTGGGTTGAACTTGAGTGTCGAGTAGACAACTGGACATTTATTGTTTGTCATGCAAGCTATTTACAGAGAAGTTTTGATGAGCATCATGCATTCAGAGTATCAAGAAGTGAGGCAAGGTGTATAATGAAACTGTCTGAGCTGAAATGTTCTACACCGTTTGATGTTCGGGTACAGTGTTTCAGATGAAGGTTTGTATATATATATATATATATATATATATATATATAACTTCATTCGTAATGTTTGAATGATGCTCAAACTTCTCTGTAAATAGCTTGACAAAAATAAATGTGGTCTTTTCTCAACACTATGAACAATGTAAAAACCTGCATGTCAGCCTGGCTGAGAATAACTTTACCCACTTCAATTCAAAGAATGCCATTATGGTCTGGTTCAGCAGCAGGGCTCTCAGTTCCACAACTCTGGGTGTCTCTCATTTTCCCATCATCGTCTTCAGGAATGTGTAGAAGATCACAAATACAGCATAGTAAGACTCAGTATAAAATAGCCTGTATCCTGCATCCTAGACTCACTAAATTGAGAAAGGATGCAATCATGTCACCCTCCAGGGGTCCTGGGATGCAATACTGTACTCTGTCGTCATTGAAGTCGGACACATGACATGTCCCTGGGGAAAAAGACCACCCCGGGCCCCGGCACCCATTACATTGAAAAACTATTTAAATCACTGAAGACACATTAAACACAAAATGTGCTTTGAAAGTTCAAATGTCCCGAGTGAACGGTTTGCCTGGCATGGGATGAGGTGCTGATCCATGACGATGTAGAAGCTGCCGATCTTGCTCTTCTGACGCCCAACAGCAAGGAGGTACTGCCGTGCATTCTCCTGGTTGCGTAGATGCTCTTCCAAACTGCAGCATAACTAGGGTTGAGATAAGGAAACATTAGACACGAGCTAAGGTGCAGATGTGAATATCTTGCCACTCTCTCTATAGTAGGCTACATCGCACTCTGCGAGTTGACATACTACCAATATGCTAGACAGTAGACACAGATGATAGTGTAACAGGGCTGTTATAAACCAAGAATGAAACACAGCAGTGAAGTCTAGGAAAAGCAGCATTTCTCAGAAGAGAAGAGGAGGAATTACTTTTACATGAATGAAAATCACATCCCTGAAGACTGACATTATTATTATTTTTAAATCTCCATAATATCATTACCTTAAAGACATCACAGGGATTGACCTTTGGAGACTTCGGGCCCCAAGGTGATGGTGGAAGAAGATGAAGCAGCATCATCATCAGGGAGGCCATTTCTGGGCCGTAGGCTAAGGACAGTCACAACAGAGAGAACCAGAGAATTAGTTGAGGAAGAGTTCATGCTTTCACATCACGCCTAGCCGACAAGCAAGATTACACAAAATACCAAACCTATTTTATTTTTATGATTGAATCGCATGGTAAATGGTGCATTTATATAGCGCCTTTGTCCAAGGTGCTTTTATTACATTCACCCATTCACACACATTCATACACCGATTGCGGCGGAAGCCATGCAAGGCACCAACCAGCACATCGGGAGCAATTTGGGGTTCAGCGTCTTGCCCAAGGACACTTTGACATGTAGACAGGACACAGGAGGAGCCGGGATTCGAACCGCCGACCCATGGATCATTGAGCCACAGTCGCCACAATGGGCCATAACATTTTGGAGCCGTTCCGATGGGTCACCACATCTAGCCAAATCAATCATATAGTGATGGAATCTGTAACTGCAATTATTGCAAATAAGTTAAAAGAATACAACTCACTTGATGCAGCATCAGGATCACTTCCTGGGAGACCTGTGTTGCTGTGGGCATCATAGAAGTGTTCCTGAAAATGAATAAATACGTGGCTCATAAGAAATCTCAGAACTTAAACTGTCAATGTCATGCACACAGCTTTATGTTACATCATGCAAGGAGGACATGCTAGTGTCATGCAAATTACTATTATAGCCTGTATGTGGTCCAGCTAAAATAAACCTAGAACATGTTCCCTTACAAAACCCATCCCCAGGACTAGGAGTTCAAATTTGATGTGCCAAGCCCATGATATGCGTAACCGTAATGTTACCTTCCTCCATGGAACTGCAGAAAATCAAGCAGTCCTTCAACTTTATCCAATTTCACATACTTCTGCATTTGTCTGTACCTGGACCAGCATTTTTAATCAGACCTGCAATAAAATATATAGTAAATGAACACAACTACAAATGAAGCTTAGAACTATATGCAGTATAGTAGGCTACCAAAAACTGCTTTTGTTTTCTCCCTTGTGAATTGCAAAACCGTCATGATGGTAAATCATCATGATAAAGTTGGAGACTACCGGTACATTAGAAAAGTACCATAACAGTATCTTATCTTAAAGTAGCAACAACATCCTACCTTACCACTACCACCAGAAGATCAGTCAGGGTCTAATTGTAATGTTCAGTGATTCTTCTACACAGAAGGCAACACAATGAGAATTCTAGAGTGAATAAGAATAATGTAATGTTCACTGTTTGTAGCCTTTACAGTTTACAGCATAAACTTGTATTTTTGGCACCAAACGGCCAGTCGGGCCAGACCATGGACTCCATGGTTTGTGTAACATATTCACCATTAAGTCAAGACAAACATTTTGTAAAACCTACAGGCCTACAGTCTCCTACATCTCCGTGGATGTTTCCTTGTAGCTACATTAATGCAGTCTGCAGCACACATTTGTAATTATTTCAATAAGTCTGCACTTACCATGAAATCATGTTAGAAGAACACACATTGAAGAAAATGTGACTTGTCCACCGTGCATGTCTGTTGCTGTTCTCTCTGTGTTCTGTGTAACTAACTGTTCTCTTCATCAATCAATTCAAACTGAAATGCAGGTGTGGGCAGGAGGAGCTTAATTACATCTCTGATGAGTTGGGTTAACACTTGTGTGAACACCATTTAAATCAGAAAATGTTGAAATTACACTTTGGGAGTGGAAATCAACTCTGGATATAATCAACTATTTAAAACAACTCCAAACACTTAACCATTACACCAGATAGTGTTAAAATTACACTTTTTGAGTGGAATTAACTCACTGAGTTGGGTAACAAATTTAAATTCTCCAATTTTTGCTATAGGGCCTACTAAAACAACATTTGTTTAAGCTGATTTTATGAATATGCAGAAAATTCATGTAAATTGGTCAATGTGGAGAATCACCTCCAGGGTAACGTGGGCACTTTTACAACTGGGCCCAGCTTACAGTACAGTATTGTATCATACATTACAGTACAGTACAGAAAAGTAGAGTAGCATTTTCTGGAACTAATAGCTCCATATATTTTTTTTAAATCTGAAACTTCACTTAATCCATATTGAGAGTAAGCCGGATGTAATGGCAACGGGCCTGATTTTTTAGGACACTGATAAAGGTCAAATGTCAGCAAAAAGACTGCAAAGCTGACCATTTTCTGGAACTAATCACTCCAGATATTTTTTTTTAATCTGAAACTTCACCCAATCCATATTGAGAGTAAGCCGGATGTAATGACACTGGGCCTGATTTTTTAGGACACTGATAAAGGTCAAAGGTCAGCAAAAAGACTGCAAAGCGGGCAATCTTTCCCTCTCAATAACTCCACAACGATAAAGACTTGGGGTCTAATTTTGATATATGTTGTTCAGTTTTTCGAGACGATCAAGTGGATATCTTGTTTGTCCTGGTACGACACTTTTCAAAACTTCAGATCTTACTTCAGGATGGTGTTAGGTTGTACACCTATATGTACCTTCCGAAAGTGGAGGAAGCCAACTTAGGAGTGGCGTACCGGGACAACCAAGATATCCCCTTGTTCGTCTCAAAAAACTGAACAACATATCTCGAAATCGGAATCCAACTCTTAATCGTTTTCGAGTTATTAAGCGAGATAGCGAACCTGTAACCCTAATCAATTAAGAGAACCGTATGTCCGTGTGGGAGGAAACTTATATTGGTGTTTTCAGCGGAACGAGCTGATCAAGAATCTGGTCTCGGTTTTGCTCTACGACCTCGGCAACCCTAACCCTAACCCTAGCACGTTTTGGTGGCTGTGTTAGGGTTAGAGAACAGTAAGACCGTGTGTGAGGAGAGTTGTATTGACGCGTTCAGGGCGACGCGCTGATCAATAATCTGGTGTTTGATTTGGTTTTCGACCCTTACTTTTCCCTGTAGATACATATTTATGATTATCTCTAAGACGATTTGACAAAACTTTACAATTCTGACATATGTCAGTCTACCCACCGATACGAATCGGTCGGTACCAGGCCCGAACCGGTGGCATGCACGGTTTGTGCGTGATCTTAAAAAAGCAAATATTAAAAATAAATATAGAGCAGGCTTCGATTTGAGGCCTTCTGCATCAAGTGAGACCCCCCTCCCCCCAACAAGAAAAAAAGAAAAGAAATTTAAATCAGAAAATGTTGAAATTACACTTTGGGAGTGGAAATCAACTCTGGATTTAATCAACTATTTAAAACAACTCCAAACACTTAACCATTACACCAGATAGTGTTAAAACTACACTTTTGGGGTGTAATTAACTCTAGGCTGAGTTTGGTAACACTGGCGTGATCAACTCTTTCAAATGACTCCAACACTGAACCCAATTTAAATCTGAAGGTGTTAAAATGACACTTTGGGAGTTGAAATCAACTCTGCAATGTTTAACCCTGGAATTTTAACTCTCCAATTTTTGCTGTGTAGGCCTATATGTTTTCAGTTAGTCCTAGATATTGTCTCGCCATCTCTCCAGCTCTTTAGTAAACAGAACATACATTTTCAGGTCAGGGATCGAATTAGGATCCAATTCAGCTGTTACTGAAAAAACAATTTATAACAATGATATGATTGTTATCAGAATATAGAGCTATTTAAAGGAGAATTCCATACTAAAAGGCTTTCTTACCTTTCTTTGTAGTTGTTACGTCCCCACCAAAGAGGTCCAGGTGTTATTTTGTGCAAAAGCTCCTTATTGGCTATTTCCCCTACCATAAGCCCTAAATTAATTGCATTGAATTGAATGGGAATTGAATGGGGCTATGGGGTGTTGCATGTGCTAATTCGCTTATTTCCATCGCTCAAAATTATAATTTCTTTGTATATATCCTCTCTTCATAATGTAAATAATATCCCAAGTGGCACACTTTACTACTTCTTTCGATGGAAATAAGCAAACTAGCATAACACCCCATAGCCCCATTCAATTCCCATTCAATGCAATGCAATTCATTGAGGACTTATAGGGAAAATAGCCAATAAGGAGTTTTTGCACAAAAAAACACCTGGACCTCTTTGGTGGGGACGTAACAACTACAAAGAAAGGTAAGAAAGATAAGAAAGCATTCTAGCATGGAATTCTCCTTTAACACTTGACAAAATCATTGCTTTACATAACTGACTAACAATTAGCACACCTTTTTGTCTGGCTTGTATGCACCTGTGTGGGTGTCTTGAGTGTTGAATTTCTGATCTGGTGTAAATGTTTTTGTATGCTTCTCTTCATATTGTACTCATGTCTGCATGTTTGCGGGAGTCCGATTTTATACATCTGCATGCATGTAAGCCGTGAGCGTGCACGTAGGACATTGCACATGCATTATATCCTTGCCCCTTTAAACTGGTTGCATGGAAGGCCCCCTGCAAGGCGAAGAGGCCAGCCGCGGCATGAGGAGGGGAGCGCTTAGTTGCGTTTCATGCTTAATTCTGTGTCAATTAGTCGACTGCTACCTTCCCTCTAGCGAAAGAGCGCGGCAAGAAACACAAGCCCACAGAAATCCTCACAGCTTTGACAGGCGTGGTGTTCAATCATTTATCCCGAGGCCCCGGGCCACAGCGCACTGTCAACAAACATTCCACTGAAATCATATCAAGCCTCTACTGTTCTGCTCTCTCTCTCTCTCGCTCTGCCTCATATACTCCCTCGCCCTCACTCTCGTCTCCTTCCTCTCTCGATCCGCACTTGCCCACCTTCTTTCTTTCTTCTTCTCCTCCTCCTCTTCCTCCTCAGCCCCTCATCGCCCTCTGGGGTTTCTCGGCTCTCTGTAGCAGCAGGGGTTTTAAGTTCTTTAAGCCTCTGCGCCGCTGCTTCCCTCCCAGGACTTTGGCGACCAGGCAGTCATTTGTTTAGTTGTTCCCTGTTTGTCAGTTTCACCCCCAGGTTGGCACGTGGTCACTTTGGGGACAAAGCTAAAGTCAAGATCAGTTCCAAATACATCAACATGACAAGAAATAATGAATATGTTTCTACTATGAGTCTATTATATGTGTGTTTATATGAATATAAATATGAATATGAATATTAAAGCAGTACTATAGTTTGTGGTGTCGGTGGCCACTTTGGACACAAATAACATGTCAGCCAACGTCATTCACTTTCATTTCCCAAGAGCATGTTCTGCGAGGACGCACTGTGATTGGCTTTGACTTTGACTGGCAGTTCTGCCTTGGTTCCTTGGGAAATGCCAGGATGAAACTCAGTGTCTCCTCTATAATACAGTCAAGCCTCTAGCAGGCACCCCGCTGAACATGTAACATGTAACTTAAACATGTAACTTTGTGGGACATATGATAGTTATTGCAACTGTACATAGGTCGCATTTATTATGAAATCGTGCATTTCCCGTCAGTCAGTCAGACACGCCCCATATATGGTCATGCCTCGTGACATCACGGGATGTCATCATCAATATTAAGACCATATATGGAGATTCCTGATGTCATCAATATTGGCGCCGCTGCCACCCTTTAGGACGAGGTCGCTTCTCGCCTTTAGGCGTCTCACTATATATATATATGTTACAACTTATATATGTATATAACAACTATAAGTTAGTGCTGCTTTAATATGAATAGTGATAGAATTAGAAATATAAATCGTGGCGCTCCGGTGGATCAACGGGTAAGGGCACATGCTATGTGGCTATAATCGTTTCCGCTGCTGCCAGCTGGTGCAAATCCCAGCCTCTCTCTCCCACCTTTCGTGTCTCTGTTCACTGTACCTTTCTTGAAATAAAGCACAAAATGCAAAAAACAAAAGAAAAATGGAATGCAGGTTTAATAAGTTGAAAGGGATCTTTGATCGCAGCATGTGGCCAGATTGGGGGGGCTTATGATCTCACAAATAATTATGGAAAGCATGTCGACTCAGTGGAAGTACAACATATACATGTACCCAGCCATTCCCACCAATATCACTTCCTTTCTTTTATTTTATTTTTATTTGTTTTATTTTTGTTTTAACACAAACCGAGGATCAAAGAAAACGTGTAATGTTTGGATGCCATTCCAAACGTACTGGACGGAGGATTCAACGTGCCACCAAAGAGAGAAAAAAACAACAGTGGTCGATTAGCTTCAGTGTCTTCCGCTCTGCAATCTCCCCCACCCCATTCCCATTGTTGGCCCGCTGGAACTCCAAGGAAAACGTGCTGATGTGGGATGTTCTGCAGGTATATAAGGTGGACAGAGGCCAGAGCTGTTTTTATTTGTATTTTTTTTTCTTTTCCCAAGCTTCCTCTGCTGTGGGCTATAAACACAGAGGAAGAGAGAAGAGAGAAGAGAGGGGAATCTTCCACTCCTTCTACTCCCTCCTGTCCCCTGTGCATTGCACCCAGGAGGAACTCAACTCACCTGGGTATCTCCGTGGCAGAGAGTAATAAATAAGTGTAGTGAGTTAATTATTGAAGACAGCCTAAACGGATCCCTCCTTCTTCCATTGAAGATGGATGCTATCCTCCATAGGCTTGGGGGTTCCGCATGCCTAGTCTTGCAGTAGGCCTGCAGTACATGAAAGTTGTTGTGCTGCCTGCTTGTTTGCCCTGCCGGTGGTCAAGAGTATATAGTGTGGACGGATGCATCCTCACATTTTTGTGGCTCACATTATGCCCTCTTTCTCTCATACACTTCTCTCTCCACCCCTTTATAATTATTATATTATATCTTTTTTTTCTCACATGTGTTCTCAGTTTTCTTCCAGAAAACGGACGGATTCACTTGAACAGTGGGAGATGAAAAGAGTAAAGACACAAACAAGGAAGTGCGCAAAGCGAGGGGAGCAAAGCATTTTCCAAAACCCAAACCACAACAGTCCCTCAAGTTTCAGCCCAAAATAGACCTTGAATACTATGACAACTTCATATACAATTGATCAAAGGAAAATATAATTTGTTCTCCCTCAGCTAAAAGCAGAAGGAATTTTGACGCAGGATTTTTACGAGTGCACTCTATTCCTCAGCTCAATACTGACTGCCCACAACCAACCCGCAGATGAAGACGTCGTTTTCAAAAGAAAAATATAGGTCTTCAAAAGGCAAGAGAATGCCTCTGTCCTCTTGCACTGTGTTCATCAAACAAAATATGGAGTTTTTTCCTCCACCCATAGCCGCTAACATAAACTGTGAAGATAGCAAAGCGCGCTCCATCCTCCCTTCCCCAGAGGTTAGTCCTATATTCAGGTTATTCAGGTTTCCCTTCAAAAGCAGTGTATTTCTGTCTTCTTGACACCCAGGAATCCGGAAGACAACAACAGGGCCTTTGCACCAGTCCCTGGACAAAGCTAAATTAATATTTAAAGATCATTACCGAGCGCCTGGAGTAAAACACAGAGACTAGGTAATTAATTGATTGAGCCGGGCGGTCCTCAGAGAGATTAGACCGGATGAGTGTTGTTTATCTCTGTTGTTATTGAAGCATATTTGATCCCTCTGAGCAAATTGTTTCCCTATTGAATGTAAAGCAGAAGGACATGGTACTGTATGACTGACCTGTAAGGCATATACAATTAGCTCGTGTTCTTTGAGCGATGTAATCGCTTGGGGATTAATTGTCCCTAGAGTTTTATACCCTGGTATGTTTGTAGTGTAGATTTCTAATATGAGTAATCTATTGTACAGCACAGTTTACATTGGAACTGCTCCGCGGGCTTGTTTTCATGAGCCAATATAACAAGAGGCGAGATTTCCAGTACTGATATGTATACAAGATACACACACACAGATACACAAGATTGCTTGGCCGGGATTCTGGTATCAACTGTTGGATTATCATATGAATACAGTGTCGATTGAGTGTTAATTGTTTGGCATTTCGATGTATCACTGGAGCAAGCCAACAGGAGAGCAGAAGTTAATTCTACATTATACTTTAATTCCCCAGATCAGTATTTCTGCTGCTGCTGCATGCTGTTGTTGTTGTTGTTCAGGACCCTGCAGGGTCCGGCTATATGTCAACATGCTATACTATAACTTCAACTATGTTGAAGGTAACCTTATTTTTATTTGCCATTATTGCTTTTTTTTCCTCTCTTTTTTTTTTAAGAATGCACTCAACATTTACATCCATGAATAATGTTTCCGGCAAGGTTTCAGATAAAACAATCTTCTCTTACCCCAAATGTCCTTGACTTAGAACATATGAGAAAGTTTTCTTCCCCTTTTTGTGTTTGAAAGCGTCTTGTGAAAAGGAACATAAAAAAAAAAACACACCAGTTGGGTTTTTTTTCCTCCACTTTTTTGGAGATGCCTGTCATGAAGGAACATGGTGGTGTGTCCGGGTGCCAGCTGGCACGGGAAACCAAACACATCCCAGAGACAAGCGGCAGGCCAGCTGGATGCCCGCCGAGCGCTTTAACACACTCCTCACCATTACTGCAGACTCCATCAGCCCATCCTGTTAACTGACACAACACAACGCTAATTGTGCATTAATCAGTGCATTTAGCTACCCAATCAGATACGGTTGGATTTCTGCAGTTGACTTATTTTACTAAAGTTTTATGTTTGTTTTGAGTTGTTCAAGTGGATATGCTTTGTGAGGGGTTTTTTTTTGGCATGCTGTTTAAGGGCACATGGTTGTGAGACGCATGGTGAAAGTTAAAGTTTGCTCGACTTTTTGAAACTCAACTGTGATTGAAGATTCGTGTTTTGATGCATGATATGGATTGAACGACTTTTTGCTGTGAGATTTAAGTTTTATTCCTGCTGAAATAAGAGCTATACGACTCTTAACAAAATAAACTTCTTGAACCAGCAAGTGGTGGTGTGCGGGTCTCTCCTCCTTCCTTAAAATGATTCCTATGAATATTTTGACACTTTGACTTACTACTGTATATGTTTTTTTAATAAGCATCAGCCAGTGATGCTGCAGCATTATGACTTGGCAACTGATTTGCACTACTTGACTTCAGCTAGTGCAGTGGTGTCCAATATGGCATCATGTAGCCAGACGATTAGAAACATACTGTATCTCACGTCTAGGACACTAGCTGTCTCACAGCTATTGAAAAGTAGTTGAAACCCCAGCATCAGAAGTTTTGGGAAATCTTTCACCGAAAATAGCCGAGCGACAATCGAACTGTGAGTTTGTTTGTGGATCGGCAATTTTCAACAAGAATATTCAATGTCTAGCGAAACTGAAACAGGAATTCACTAGCACAGAGCCCTGAGGGACTCCGCACAACAACGTATGGGGTTTAGGTTGTTAAAGACCTTACTAACTTTGTATTGTAGAGTGGGTGTATTTCTTCTCAAGACTGTAACACAGCTCTTATAGATTTATTTATTTGCTGTTCGTGAAATCTTTAAACTGAATGGGCTACTTCTTCTGGATATTAGCAGTGTGACGGCCCCCTGTATATAGATTGTATTGTACTATATATTAGGGTGTATGGTTGGTATTATCATGGTAGTATGGTAATTATATTAGGTGGTCTGATGTAGCTTTTATAATTCACTTTGGTTAGTTTGGTTTCTTTGCTTTGCTGTCCTAATTTCTGTTCTCCTCATCTTGCAGTGGATTGGGGAGCAGAGCTGTGATGTCATGACAACACTTTTGTTAATACATTCAACATGCACCCATACCTTCCACTCATGCATACACGCACTACACTACTGACTTCCACACCTCATCTATTTGCTCCAGATTATCCTTATTTTTGATTACTTAATAAATAAATTAATATTGCTTTTGAATACTGCGTCTCCAGCATATAGGGTCCAACTAGACTGTGTGCTAATGTTTATTCTCTCAACGGTGGAAAAGCAAATTCCATGGAGACACAAAAAGCCACCTCAAGCTGTTTTTTATTTTCTCTCTCTCTCTCTCTCTCTCTCTCTCTCTAGCTCTCTCTCTCTCTCTTTTGCATAATGATATGATTGATTCGCTGCAAGTGTCATTCAGCAGGGGTCGTGTCCCAAAGCTAATTCTTCAATAATTAAACATTGATGTTTAAAACATTTTTATATCATTGAAGGAAGGGGATATTTGCTGCGTTTTAAGTTAAACTTTCAATCAGTATACTGGTTTTCACCTGGTAACCTTTCCTACACACCACCCTGCATGTATATTATATGGGCTGACATTTTGGACAAAAAGAGGCCTTTTTCAGTGGACAAACTAGTGGTTACAGTAAGGGGCACTGACTCCACCCCTACAAAGAGGCCTTTTCAGTGGACAAACTAGTGGTTACAGTAAGGGGCACTGACTCCACCCCTACAAAGAGGCCTTTTTCAGTGGACAAACTAGTGGTTACAGTAAGGGGCACTGACTCCACCCCTACAAAGAGGCCTTTTTCAGTGGACAAACTAGTGGTTACAGTAAGGGGCACTGACTCCACCCCTACAAAGAGGCCTTTTTCAGTGGACAAACTAGTGGTTACAGTAAGGGGCACTGACTCCACCCCTACAAAGAGGCCTTTACAGTGGACAAACTAGTGGTTACAGTAAGGGGCACTGACTCCACCCCTACAAAGAGGCCTTTTTCAGTGGACAAACTAGTGGTTACAGTAAGGGGCACTGACTCCACCCCTACAAAGAGGCCTTTTTCAGTGGACAAACTAGTGGTTACAGTAAGGGGCACTGACTCCACCCCTACAAAGAGGCCTTTTTCAGTGGACAAACTAGTGGTTACAGTAAGGGGCACTGACTCCACCCCTACAAAGAGGCCTTTACAGTGGACAAACTAGTGGTTACAGTAAGGGGCACTGACTCCACCCCTACAAAGATGCCTTTACAGTGGACAAACTAGTGGTTACAGTAAGGGGCACTGACTCCACCCCTACAAAGAGGCCTTTACAGTGGACAAACTAGTGGTTACAGTAAGGGGCACTGACTCCACCCCTACAAAGAGGCCTTTTTCAGTGGACAAACTAGTGGTTACAGTAAGGGGCACTGACTCCACCCCTACAAAGAGGCCTTTTTCAGTGGACAAACTAGTGGTTACAGTAAGGGGCACTGACTCCACCCCTACAAAGAGGCCTTTTTCAGTGGACAAACTAGTGTTTACAGTAAGGGGCACTGACTCCACCCCTACAAAGAGGCCTTTTTCAGTGGACAAACTAGTGGTTACAGTAAGGGGCACTGACTCCACCCCTACAAAGAGGCCTTTACAGTGGACAAACTAGTGGTTACAGTAAGGGGCACTGACTCCACCCCTACAAAGAGGCCTTTTTCAGTGGACAAACTAGTGGTTACAGTAAGGGGCACTGACTCCACCCCTACAAAGAGGCCTTTACAGTGGACAAACTAGTGGTTACAGTAAGGGGCACTGACTCCACCCCTACAAAGAGGCCTTTTTCAGTGGACAAACTAGTGGTTACAGTAAGGGGCACTGACTCCACCCCTACAAAGAGGACTTTTTCAGTGGACAAACTAGTGGTTACAGTAAGGGGCACTGACTCCACCCCTACAAAGAGGCCTTTACAGTGGACAAACTAGTGGTTACAGTAAGGGGCACTGACTCCACCCCTACAAAGAGGCCTTTACAGTGGACAAACTAGTGGTTACAGTAAGGGGCACTGACTCCACCCCTACAAAGAGGCCTTTACAGTGGACAAACTAGTGGTTACAGTAAGGGGCACTGACTCCACCCCTACAAAGAGGCCTTTTTCAGTGGACAAACTAGTGGTTACAGTAAGGGGCACTGACTCCACCCCTACAAAGAGGGTGCCCTAGGCGGCTATGCTATAAAAGGACGCCGTTGCCCGAGGGCTTCAATGCACTTGCACACATCTTTTCCAGGGCTATTTCAACTTGCCGACAGAGTCAGCGCGTTTTGGGGGACTTTAAGACTTTAGAATTGTTATTCTTGTAAGACCCCATGCAGCCCCCAGGTGGTGTACAGTAGTGCCACTTAACATTTAATCATCCCTGTGTGTGCCTCGGCGAGGCTACTGTGAGAAAAGAGCAAATGCTGATTACACACGCGTTACAAACTGGTTATGTGCTTTGCTCGTGTTTTTCCCCTCTAGGCGATTATCAATCATCCAGTCATTTATCTTACCCTGGTGTTGGCATGGAATATTGAGTTCCTTTTATCAACTGCCAGACTACCTCAGCTGTGCGATATTACCGGCTTCAGGTTTGTTGGCGCACGCTGGAGAAAATACCACGGGGGAGGTAAGAAGTCAGGTTCCCATACGACTCCTCAACTCTGCATGATTGTTGAGCCTGATTTGTACTTACAAAGATAGCCGGTCTACAAGCTCACAATGCCTCGCTGATGTGACACGTTGTGAGCTTGTAGATCGGCTATTTTCCCGGTCCGGAAACGCCTTCGTACGACCATGCATCAATCAGCCATTATGCACTTGATGAACACTTGTAAGCTGCTTTAAATGTACATAGCCGATTTGTAATGTTGTGTTGTTATTTAAATGCAATGTCAACCACTTGACAGATTGACAATGTAAGATTAGATCCAGAGCATAATGGGGTTGTTGCTAGAAATAGAAATGCATCTCATTAACATATATGTCATACAGTGATTGCATTGGGACTGTTTTAACTGCCATTTAAAATGTATTAAAGGGTATATATTATTTAAAATTATTGGACTGCAAATCTGATGAAAATACTGAGGCATTGTGATT
>NC_139698.1:53330635-53335635 GCF_964188405.1 Protomyctophum parallelum
TGCAGAATTAAGAGGGGGGAAAAGAAAGGGATAGCTATAGGAGCAATGCCCCCACAACGGCTACAAAGTACATTTGTGATTGTCAAACAGATGAAGCAGCTGAGATTGGTGGAGGCGTATATATATATACACGCTGAACTCACTCTCAGAGAGGTCTCCGCACATCATGGCAGCCTCTGTGTCGTCGTCATGCGGTGCCTCCATTCTATTCACGGGTCTCCTGTGGATCAATCACTAACTTCACACATAAGAAAACAACAAATTATTGTAATATGTTTTTCCAACTTTCCTCTAACGTCTCACTCTCTGTTGCCCTTGTCCATCCCTCCCACCTGCACCTGCCCTCCGCTCAGTGGTGGAAAGTATCTAATTATATTTACTTAAAGGTATATTCAGTGATTTCACTTCATTCAAATATCACTTATTTTTTTGTTTTGTTGTGATAATCCTCTCTACTATAGAGTGTGCTGGCCATATAAGGAGTTCCTCCCTGTCCCCAGTTAACCCCTGGGGGTCAAAAAACCTTAGGTTTCGTTTTTGGCTCTCTATCCTGATTGGATGAAAGGCTTAGGTCCCACAGCCAAAAATGAAACCTAAGGTTTTTTGAGCGAAATCACTGAATATACCTTTAAGTACTGTACTTGAGTACAATTTTGAGGTATTTTTACTCAAGATTTCTAATTTCCAATACTTCTACTTCTACTCTGCTACATAGGCAAATGTTCTACACACACAGACATAATTATCCACTATAATTATTTGAAAATGTTAGTTAGTTACATTGTAGATTTTGATTATTATTACAAAACATATACATTAAAGGTATATTCAGTGATTTCACTTAATTCAAATATCACTTATTTTTTTGTTTTGTTGTGATAATCCTCCCTACTATAGAGTGTGCTGGCCATATAAGGAGTTCCTCCCTGTCCCCAGTTAACCCCTAAGGGTCAAAAAACCTTAGGTTTCGTTTTTGACTCTCTATCCTGATTGGACGAAAGGCTGGGTCCCACAGCCAAAAACGAAACCTAAGGGTTTTTGAGTGAAATCACTGAATATACCTTTAACCACTTCAGCCCGGCCATTCGAAAATAGCCGATCTACAAGATCACATTGCATTGCCTTGCGACTCATTGTGAGCTTTCAGATCGGCTATTTTCAAAAGATTGTTTTTGATTCGAAAACTTCAAATGGGACATTCTGCATGATGAGTACTTTTACTTCAAGAAGATTTTGATACCAATACTTTGTACTTTTACTCAAGTATATTTTGAATTCCGGACATAATATTGCAGCATTGATACTTTTGCTAAAGTAAGAAATGGGAGTACTTTTTTTCCACCACCTGTCCAACGCTCCATCTCTTCACCAGGCCTCCACAGCACACTGAGGATCTGGCTGCCAACGCTCCATCTCTTCCCAGGCCTCCACAGCACACTGAGGATCTGGCTGCCAACGCTCCATCTCTTCCCAGGCCTCCACAGCACACTGAGGATCTGGCTGCTCCATCTCTTCCCAGGCCTCCACAGCACACTGAGGATCTGGCTGCTCCATCTCTTCCCCAGGCCTCCACAGCACACTGAGGATCTGGCTGCCAACGCTCCATCTCTTCCCAGGCCTCCACAGCACACTGAGGAGGCTGCGTGTGTCCAACGCTCCATCTCTTCCCAGGCCTCCACAGCACACTGAGGATCTGGCTGCCAACGCTCCATCTCTTCCCAGGCCTCCACACACAGCACACTGAGGATCTGGCTGCATGCGTGCAGAGCTGAAATTGCCGCTGGGGCCTGGGGACCTCCCCTCCTGCTCTCTGCAGTGACCCCCAGGCCAGGAAGCACTCAGACTGGTCAATCAACAATTAAAAGCCTGTCTGTAGCCACTAACTCAATTCGGCCGCTTTGGCTTTAGTGCTCCGCTAGAGCCAAGGCACCCAGACGGAGCACAGAGACAGCAGAGGGAGAACTCTCGGGCTTACAACGAACACCGTGACCCAAGCACAACCCTCTAAACACACACACACACACGCGCACACACACACACACACACACACACACACACACACACACACACACAACACACCACACACAAACACACAAACACCGAGATATGGTCAAGGCCTCACTCCCACATGCACCCTTACCGATGTTTGAACCCCGTGGGGAGGGGGAGTGTGGGGGGGGAGAGGGCATTTGGAACGAATGCTTCCCTGATTAAATGGTGCATCGGATGCGTGCACGTGACAGGGGGGGGTGGTGGGGGGGGGGGGGTCTTTCTACCTTGAGGCTAACCGTCGGACGAAAGGTCACGGCCCCCCACTCCCACGGATGTCTTGCTCATGCAGACGTATATGCCCGCGGCCTGCACTTCAACCCCAGAGGTTGACCCTAGTGTGGCGGTCGATGCTGAGATTGACCTTTGCTTTGGTCTGACTTAGGGCACTTATTACTGTAGTGGTTTGAGCATTAAGAAATGAGAAGGTCTGTCTGCAGAGCAGCAGGACACAGTGAATAACCCATTCTGAACGGGCACCCATTTTGGTGTCAGCATCATGTTATGCTTTAGCTATTTAAAAATAGCAGATCTACAAGCTCATATCGCGCCACCGAGTGGCGCGATACGAGCTTGTAGGTCTGCTATTTTTGAAAAATCGAAGAGCGAATGACATTTTTAGAATCTGATCTCAGGTCAGAATGGGTTCATCAGACCAGTGTGTGTCCGGCGGAAACCTCGTATGAATCTGATCTCAGGTCAGAATGGGATAAACAAGGCGGTGTATATACTGTACATGCAAAAGCTACTGGTTCTCAACCCTTTTCATTTCAAGGACCCCCATATATGAATTAGACCAACAGACCCTCATTTAATATTGTTTTTTTTATCTCTGGGTCCCACCAATGCACACTGTGAAATCTCGTGTTCACTTCGCTCTGCGTGTGTGCACAAAATAGAACCAAGTGGACCCTCTGGTCTGTTTGGTTCCATTTGTATACACTCTCCGAGTCACAGACTATAAGGTATATGGAATCCGTTCGGTTCATAAGTATCCATCATTTAGCTGGGGACCCCCTGGAATCCCTTCAAGGACCCCTGGGGGGGGGGGGTTGTTGAGAACCACTGATGTATAAGAAAACACATGGGGATATGCGTGCGAATACAGGGGCTCATGTTCACTTTTTCACTACAATATGTACGCTCTCTGTCATGCACACACATGCACTGTTATGCACAGCACACACACACGCACATAGATAACCATGCACGCATGTGCACGTGGACGCACACGCACACGCACACGCACACGCACACGCACACACACACACACACACACAAACAGTTTCACTCACCTCGTAGGTTTCTCCTGTTCCTTACTGGGGGGGGGGGGGGGGGGGGAAGACAGACTTGAAAATGTAATATAAAAAAAACAAAAGCCAGAGAATAACTGCGGGGGCCGGTAAACGAAGCATAAAGACCCCAAGTGACCGAGGGGAATTATTTGGCTCCATTAAGCAAGCATTAACATGAATTACTATCTAATTAAAATTAAACAGCTCATTAATAACTTTGCGGTGGGGCCTGACTGTTGAAGTTCTCTCGAGTGCGTGTGTGTGTGTGTGTGTGTGTGTGTGTGTGTGTGTGTGTGTGTGTGTGTGTGTGTGTGTGTGTGTGTGTGTGTGTGTGTGTGTGTGTGTGTGTGCGCGTGCGCGTGTGCGTGTGTGTGTGTGTGTGTGTGCGTCGGGGCCATGAGAGCAACCAAGTGGGATAAAGCTAAGCCGCTGCCCCGGAGGAAAGTCGACGCCTAAAAGGGGTTTAGTATTTTTTTCTTCCTAAACAGTTACAGTGAATCACCTGTATATGTATGAGATATTTCACACAAGAGCACAGCTGACTGTTTGTTTCCCCTTTCATTTCCCATCGCAGTCGATTGTTCAAATGCCGTATAAGTCTCTGTCTCACCGCTGCTGTTAATCGTGCAACCGAGATGCCAACAGGCAACCGATACGCTGACCGGAGGCTGTATATGTCCTCAATATAAGACACATCTTATATCATTGCTGTCCGGTGGAAACCTCATATGTCCCACAGATCTTGTAGAATTGGTTATTTTCGCTATATTTTTATGTGACCCTGTGACGAAGTATATAGGGCATTCATTTCATTTATGAAAAACATAAAACGTTAAAATATGGAGATAATCGGTTTCTGCCCGGAAGCAACGAAATCCATTCCCTGTGTACATGACTAATGACTAAACTAAAGTTAAGTGATGCAACAAACATGTTCATGCCAAGGACCCCAAACTGATATGTGTATTTGGCCACGGACCCTCATCTGAAAATGTTTTGTCATGTGCCCCCAGAAGAGACGACATGGCTAAAATGAATGTGACGCTATATAAACTGCTTTTGCTGGGGACCCCCAAGGACCCCCCCCCCCCCCTGCCATGAGAACCACAGACACACGGTGGTACAGGTACAGTAAAATCCTGAGGGTGTAGCAATGGACCCTCCCTCTCTCTCACACACACACACACACACACACACACACACACACACACACACACACACACACACGCACAGTCATACAAATTCTTTCATATTCAAGTCCAGTGTGGAGAGTTGGAGATGAAAGGAATGGACTGGGTGGTTTATTGGGATCGGTGCGGCTGAGGCAGGCAGACTTTCCATATCTAGCAACATGCTTCCTGTGTGTGTGTGTGTGTGTGTGTGTGTGTGTGTGTGTGTGTGTGTGTGTGTGTGTGTGTGTGTGTGTGTGTGTGTGTGTGTGTGTGTGTGTGTGTGTGTGTGTGTGTGTGTGTGTGTGTGTGTTTGTGTGTGTGCGCGCTGTAGTGACTCACTCCGTTGTCCTGGGGTCACAGCTTGCATGTCGGGTAGCCGGTGCCTCTTACGGGAACTGTCATACAGAGGAGAGAGCAGGGGAGAGCGAGAGAGAGAGAGAGAGAGAGAGAGAGAGAGAGAGAGAGAGAGAGAGAGAGAGAGAGA
>NC_139698.1:53338135-53393135 GCF_964188405.1 Protomyctophum parallelum
TCCCTCTCCACGACTAATTGCACGCCAGTGCCTTTCATGAATATTCATCCTGGCGTGTTCAGACCCCGCCTAATTAGCCGAGAGATAGAGAGGGAGAAAACTTGCACCTTTTACCACACAAGAGAAGCGTCCTAGCCTCTTGCATTCTCCAGGGAATGCTGGCAGAATAGCCCCGTTCATTAGCCAAAAGAGGGAGAAACTAGGGGGAAAAGTTACCTGAAAAGCGATTATGGTCTTCGGAAATGTATGGACAAGCGAGGTTTGTGCTATATGGCATAGGCCTAGTTAGGGCCCATTACGCGTGTCTATCAAAAGTAAAGAGTAATACTGAAAGAAAAAAAATATTATGTGATTGAGGAAGTTGGTGTATACATTAGGCTATATTTCACTTTACTTAACTTTAAAATCTCAATATAGCTTGAGCCTTGTGGCACGTTCAATTGTTCCCTGTGGAATTATAAGGAGGAGATTAACATGGGAATTTGTGAGCTATATATAGAGACATTTCATATGTTTATATATATATACCTGAAGTGCGTTTTTAGCAGGAAATGACATTTTTAAGTCAATATGCAATTTTAGTTTTAATGTATATAGGCATATGAGTGAAATTGTGTTTACACTTCATTTTGACATCTATACATTTGCAAGAAGTCTAAATGGTAGCCTATATGAAAAACATTGCAAGACATAATGCTGTTTAAAAAATAAAAATAAAACATTTTAAACAATGCATTTATATTAATCCAGTGTAAAGTCAATATAGGCTATTGCATAATTTCAATAAATAGCCTTCTTTTCTGCTTGATTTGTCATGCATCTTTTGGCACCATTGACATTATTTAACCAAAAGCAATGGAAAAATACATTATTTTATGCCTAAGATTTTAGCATATACCGTATATGGCTATTTTTGTTTCTGTCAACCCAGGAATACATCTCTTTCTTTCTTTCTTTCTTTCTTTCTTTCTTTCTTTCTTTCTTTCTTTCTTTCTTTCTTTCTTTCTTTCTTTCTACTATGCTTAATGGATGACATCCATTCCAGGCAGCCACGGGGAGGAGAAGTTGGTTAATTGAAGGGTCGACCAGGGTATTGGTTGAGGTGCGCCTACTGACAATAACCGCTGCATATCAAGTAGGCTCCGCTCCAGAGGAAAGATTAGCACGTGACTGACGTCAGGGAGCGTGCGAGGTGCCGTATATAAAACAGGGAAAGGCTTCCGTTCCAATTCTAGGGCAACTACACACACCCCACCTGCACTCACTGGCTCCGTTATAGGCCTATAATGGACTGGTTGATTTGTCTTTGACATTTCGAGAAAATAAGAAGGAAAGTTTGTCAGATATATAGGCCTAATTTTACATTTGCATCGGCATTTCATTTAACATTGTATAGGCATGTTTTGTACAAGTAGGCATGTTTTGTACAAATCCCTTAACTGCAGTGGATCAGTTTCCTTGCACACTGCACAGGCCTGAACAGGCTGTCTGATGCCAAATGTTCCAAATATGATTAAGTTTGAGAATGTGATGAAGACAAAAACAACAAAATGGTGGGGGGGAAATGTAATTTATATAGTAGGCCCAATGAAGGCCATACTTACAAGAGAGATAAAGAGAATAAGAGATGTATCCTATATTTTTGCCATTATAATTATTATTTTGGCACGGGTCATCCAGCTTCCTCGACACTCACTGTGAGTTCGTGTGACTGCAGTGTCTCGTCATTTCTCAACGTGGTGATTTTTTCCCCTCTTCCTGTATCGCTCAATCAGTCACTTCTGTGTGACGCACCATGGCAACCTCGTGCGCCCTGGCAAAAATGCACCTCGCCGCACACAAGGCCATATTCTTCACAAAGCGAAGAAGGGCCAAGCATCTGGATGGTTCTCTCCAACAAGCCCCCCTCACTGGGCACGGCACGTCAGCCGCGCACAACACTGGGTCTGTGACCGCTTCTCCCCGGCACACAAACCCATCGCTTTTTATTTATAGACTGTCTGCGCGCATGAGACGAGAATGACTGAACGCCAGCAACGAGCCTTCTTTAATTGAGTGCTGAAAACCCTTCGTGTGCGTGTGTGTGTGTGTGTGTGTGTGTGTGTGTGTGTGTGTGTGTGTGTGTGTGTGTGTGTGTGTGTGTGTGTGTGTGTGTGTGTGTGTGTGTGTGTGTGTGTGTGCAGTGTGCGCGCGGCAGCTCTGCTGAACGACACAGTGCACTCAGCTATAGTCGAGAGAGAATGCGGATACATTAGGATTTTTAGTTTTGTTTTACTGCATGTGTGCGGGTTCAGGCCACAGAAAATGCACCCATTCAAAGACTGAGTTCTATTCAGAAGGATGTGTTTTACTAGATCAGCACCATATTTCCATTCTATTCTAATGTGCCTTGTGCATTTTATTTTTATTTTTATTTTAGTTATTTTTATAGAGGAATAACAAGCAACACAATAGGACAATTAGCCTATATTTAAATTCATATAAATGTGGTTGCTGTGAGCTTTGGGATGTAAAACTCAACAAAACCGTCTGTTTTGTATATGACTATCACGTTGCATTCACCTCCGGGAAAAAAACAGGACAATATTGTAATTACTATTCACAGTTTTTCAAGCATTTAATACCATATCATGTAACATCTAATTTGCGACTGTAAATGCTGTTTCTTAAATTCAAATAAATTAGCTATATGTAAGCTGTGTCTAATGGTAGCCTATATACACACACCTTGGATAAAAATACCACCCGGGAATAAATTACCCTGACATGACACCAAAGTCGTGAAGATTGTCTCCCACTCATCTCAAATACATATAAAGGATGGTTGGGAATAACCACGCCTTTTTTCAAGAATGATGACGAGCACCTGTGACCCCGTGAACATCAACCACACACACACACACACACACACACACACACACACACACACACACACACACACACACACACGCACGCGCGCGCGCACAGCCGCACACATACACACACACACACACACACACACACACACACACACACACACACACACACACACACACACACACACACACACACCCACACACACACATCTTCGGTCGAGGCAGCAGAGGCAAGGACACCACAGAAAGATCCAACTTACCGTTTAGTGTCGCGTGGTCCCGGTTTAAAACGAGCGGTGCAGTGAGTCCTCCTGAAAATATAGTAGGCTAGGCTACAAAAAAAAAAGTATAGTCGCAAGGGAAAACAGTGTGAACACGACAACAAACAAACAAGTGCGCGCCGAGAGATAAAAAGGCAAAAACACTGCTTTCAGGTGAATGATTAAAATAGGAGTGTTGCCTGGAAAAACCTTCCAAAAAGGGCTCCTTGTTTTAGAAAGGAACTGGAACGTGTGCCTGATTGCAGAGTTTTAGGCGAATGGAACGGGAGAGATGTAAGATTTGTTTAAAGCCCCGCATTTCCATTTAAGAACGTGATTGTGTTTGCAAAGATCCCTTTCAATCTTCGCATCTCCCCCCTCTCTACCCCTCAGCGTCTCTGAGGCTGCTTTGCAATTCATAGAATTGGTAATTTGCTATTGGGACAAAACGTGAAGGGAAAAATAATCAGATCAACCGGGAGAGGAGAGCGAGAAAAGGAGCCAGGAGCAGGAAAACAGAGAATCTTTCTCTAAGTTGCTGTTTAGTAAAATGCTTGGAGAGAGGAACATTTTCTAGTTAAAAATATATCGTCTTATATATTTTTTTTTTCTGTGAGACATGCAGTTAAATATCAAATTTGCATGACTAGGGAAATTCTAAAAACAGTTGGATGACAGGTTGAGGGGGGGACAAAACACAGGTTTTGATATATTTCCAAATGTTTCTTTGATAGCTTATTATATTATCCTGATCAATACCCTGCTCAAAGGCTTGTCATGTCGAAACGCTGGTAATTGGTAGCCTAGTATATTTAATAAATGATGCTTGAGTTTGACACACTGCGAATCTGCGATTATTAACATCTGTATGCTGCCTGCTGCCTACTGTAAACCTTGAGTACTATTAACATAATTATGCTGCTGCCTACTGTAAACCTTGATGATCAAGATAATAAGACATGATATATTTGTCACCGTGCCGCGTGCGTGTGTTGATGCTCGTGAAGAAGTGTATATGCGAGAGATCATGCGAGAGACACAGGGAGAGGCAGGCCGCAGGCAGACAGACAGACAGACAGACAGACATATGAGAGAGAGAGAGAGAGAGAGAGAGAGAGAGAGAGAGAGAGAGAGAGAGAGAGAAGGGATATCGTGGTCTATATCATGACAAAGTGGGTGGTAATGATGAGATCATACAACACTGAAAATTACTGAGACTGTAAATAGGCTATATGACAAACGCGGAGCGGAGGCTATAGGCTATAGAGCACATTTGTCACACACGTATATATGACAAAATCCATGCAAAGACACGTGACACGCCTTATTTACATGCATCGCAGCATCTCGGTCGGTGTGTGTGTATGTGTGTGTGTGTGTGTGTGTGTGTGTGTGTGTGTGTGTGTGTGTGTGCGCGCGCGTGCGTGCGTGTGCATGACAGTGCATGTGTGCGTGCACGCGCGCGTTTGTGTGGGTGGTTGACAATTTTGGAACACCGTCCGCAGTTTATAATCTGCTTAAAGCGAGGCATACTATAGTCATCAGTGACCTATGATGATAAAGGTGTAGCCGTGTAGGAGAAGAGGGGGGACTTTGGTCACCCCCTTTCAAAAAGATCCCCGCACTCCCCCACGTGGTTAGTTGCAAAACAACGCGACCAACCAACCAAACCCGGGGAAAGCTAAATCGCTCCGCGCCGCTCTCAGCTCTCCTCTCCATCCGTGACCATATCAACGCCGCTCTTGGGTAGAAACGGACGAACAATATAATTCTGGACAGACAATTAGCTGCCTGGGATCTGTGCGCACTGACCACCTTGGAGATATACTTACACTCAAAATACAACTGAATGATTGGGCATAGTATGCAAAAAGAAAAAGAAAAAAAAAGAACAAGACTGCTAAATGCACAAATTTGACATTTAAGTACCAGTATGTCTTTTTTTTCTTTCTTTTCTTCTGTAACATATGTGGATCAGGAGCCGATCCAATCTGTGCGTAAAACGCGCTGTGCAACGTTCTGAAACCCTGCGCCTATTGAATATGCCTCTAGTGGGCTCGAATCGGTGAGGAGCCAATACAAGCGAAGGGGGGGCGTGTCCTCGCTCTTCCCCAAGACCTCCCAGAGCAGGTTGTTGCATTTCGGCTGTAAAGCCTCGAGACCTCCGAAGTGCTCGTCAGTTTTCGAAGTCGGAGCCATGGCGACAACAGCTCAGTATATTCCTCGGAATAACTCCTTGCCGTCTAACCCGCTCATGCATCCGGATTCGGATAGGATGCACCAGGGGACGACCTACCGAGAGGTGCAGAAAATGATGCACCACGAGTATTTGCAAGGGCTAGCGGCTACCAACACGGGGCACCCGATGAGCCTGACGCACCACCAGTGGCTGCCCACCTCCAACACCGACTGGACCAGCGGCACCCACATCGGCCAGCAGGAGCACAAAGCCAACGTGGTGCAGGCGAGCCGCGAGGACCTGAGCAGCGGCTTCCACCACAGATCCCACCTCGTGCACCAGCAGACGCAGAGCGGCCACCACGGATCATGGGCGCCCGCCACGACGCACCACCTCTCCCCGCTGTCGCCCGCGTCCAACGGCCACCAGTCGCTGGTCTACTCGAATCCCGGATACACGAACCTCAACGCGATGCTGAGCCCCCAGCCCGGCACGCTGCACCACGGCATGCGCGACCCGCTGCACGACGACGCGGGCAGCGGCCACGACAACCAGATGGAGTCCCCGCAGCAGGCGTTCAGCCACCACCAGGACCACTCGGACGAGGACGCGCCCAGCTCCGACGACCTGGAGCAGTTCGCCAAGCAGTTCAAGCAGCGGCGGATCAAGCTGGGCTTTACGCAGGCGGACGTGGGGCTGGCTTTGGGGACCCTGTACGGAAACGTCTTTTCTCAGACCACCATCTGCAGGTTCGAGGCGCTGCAGCTCAGCTTCAAGAACATGTGCAAGCTAAAGCCGCTGCTAAACAAGTGGCTGGAGGAGACAGACTCTAACACCGGCAGTCCGACCAATTTGGACAAGATTGCCGCGCAGGGCAGGAAACGAAAGAAGAGGACCTCGATCGAGGTGGGGGTGAAAGGGGCGCTGGAAAACCATTTCTTAAAATGCCCGAAGCCCTCCGCTCATGAAATCACCTCGTTAGCCGGCACTCTTCAGTTGGAGAAAGAGGTTGTCCGCGTTTGGTTTTGCAACAGACGACAGAAAGAAAAACGAATGACACCGGTGGGGGTTCCTCATCCTAATATGGAGGACGTATATTCTCAAGCAGAAACCCCCCCTCTACACCACACACTACAGAGTCCTGTCCAGTGACTGTTTTCATGAACAAAACACAACCATTTTCGGGGGAGAGAGAGAGGGGGGAAAAAAAACAAGAATATAGGAAAGGGAAAGGACTACGGAGTTTACAGTATTTAAGTTTTGCATTTGTTTTTCCTGCAGAGAAAAGACATGAGAGACATGGAAAAGTTGGGACAAACGACTTTTGTCCTCAGCACCCGGAGACCTTGCAGTCAAATAGATGGGCAAGAGAGAGGAAAATGTCATTGAGTGGGGAGAAGAAAAAAAAAGACACATTCGCAACTGAATTGATTTCGTGGCGCATTTAAAATGAAACAAAGATCTTAATTTACCAAAATTCTATGGAGGAGACGTTCACATTTAAAAGTAAATTCGATATTCCATGGCTGTTCATTAAGGGAACAATTAACTGTGGCTATAGTAAAGGCCATTTTCTCCTGGTGTACCACGAACTGCTCCCAATCAGCAGTATATAAGAGGTGGTGGCCTGACAATGATTTACACTGGAAATGAATAGCCTATACACATTGAATGGACATTTTTGCTTTTCAGGCTTAAACTGATTAACCAGATTTCTAAATATGAGTCTCTAGCCTGCTTTCTTTGTTATATTAAGTGTGATGTTTTGGTTTGGAACTACTTTTAACTTCAGTGTCTCTCTTCTTCAGCAAAAGCAGTGTCTATATGATTTATTTTTCATTAATTGCTATATGTGTACTGTAACTCATCAAAAACAGCCTCCTAACTATCTTTTATGTTGACTGTAGTCAAGTAGCCAGAGTAGTTGGTTGGTGGAAATTATGGCACCCGAAGACAAAACGTCCTGCAAACGTCAAATTAATTGTCAGATAGATTTCACACAAGTGACGAATGGAATGCAACAGACACCCACGTTTCTGACAGCCTTAAACACATATACTCAAAAAGCTTTGCAGCTGAGCACGTCGACATTTGCAGATAGCAACAGACGCTAAAAGGGCAATATGCTTATTTTTTTATTTCGATACCTATCTTTTTGTTTTAATATTATTATATTTCTTTGCATGGAGCACTTATTCTTTCGTTGGTATTATTATTATTATTATTGCAATTTTATGTTTGTTGATCAAATAGTTGAGTTGAGCAGATCTTGAATAGGTTTATTACACAATAATGCCATGTTTACAGCTTCACACAGCATTACCACATAGCGCTGTCAGCTCACACACTGCTAACTGCCTATATATTAGCCTGTGCTATTCCAAAAAAAAATAACATTTAGAGAGAGATTGGTCAAATACGAAATGAAAGTAAATATCTCAGGTAACTTCAGTGCCCCAGGTTGAAATATCACGCTGTATACACACAGTTTTTCTCCTCTATTTTATCTTATAAGTTTTGACCTGTAGAAAGAGCATCCTCTACAACCCATAATGTCCCATTATCCATTGTATTATATATTATGGAGAAAAAAGACGAAAAAAAATGTAAAGAGGAGTGACAAAGGGACCTGCTTTAGATATATTTATTTTATTTTATTTGTTCTGATCTGAAAGACAAAAAAACTGATAAACTCGTGCGTTGTGTGTCATTTCTCAATGTTGGACAGTTCCAGAAGCCTACAGCTGTACTACTCAATACAGACGAGGGAAAACTTTTTTTTCTCTGTTTTCGTTTTCGAAGGGAAAAAAAAAGATTTTAAAGAAAATGTCGCCAGGATTATTTCCAATATGTAAATATGTCGAATATGTAAACTTGTATTTGTTCTGAAATATCGTTTTTTTTGTTTCTTTTTGTTTCTTTTTCTCCGGGCAGTTTTGTACACTTACTAATTCCAAGAAGATATTTTAATATGATTTCATTTATGAATCTGACCATTTATATATATATTTATTTCTTCAACGTGTTTAGAGCTTTTTTTGTTTGGGCTCTGTTATAATTGGTTCTGTTGCAGTGAATTTTCAACATGTTTTTATTTTTATTTTTTTTGTTCTACTACATTTGGTTGTGTATGTTGATTGCTAAATGTCGACTGCAAAGTCACATTTATATTTATGTTATAGTAATATTTTATTACTTACATAAAACATATATACAAGAAAAAAAAAAAAAAAGGTCTTCTTTTTGTCTTCATTAAAGTTCCAGACCCCCACCGTTCCTTTTAGTTTGCTGACCAGGCCAATAATATGATATAGACACAATTCACTGAATTTATAATAACCCAGCCGTACTGCGGTGTCCCGCGTTGTTATATTATTATATAAGCCGACCTACAACAAGCTCACTGCTGTATGCATGCCTTGTTGTGAAAGCCATGGTCTGTTATACTCCATTAGTTGCGTAGCCGGTTTTGCTGCTCACTAAATAGCAGATCTACAAGCCTGCGAACGTGACGCGTCGCGAGCTTGTATGTCTGCTATTTATATGACAGATATAGTGTAATTAAGTATACAGATCAAGCTTGAGCTTGCTGTTTTCGGAGCGGGACACGGTCGTACCGCGGATTATACAGTAGGCACACGTCGACTCCAGGAGCCTCGAGCCCTCGACTAAAGCCACCAGAGAAAGGAGGGCTATATGATATAAGAACAATGTTTCGTTTATATAGTTATGTAATCGGGTTTCGTTTTGAAAGGGAAGACACCAACATGTATTTTTATACCTCAGGCATTCCGTATAAAGTTCACCCCCAATCACTGACTGGCTGACTGACTGACGTTGTTCACATATCTTTGTGTAATCGCAGTATTAAATTGTGCAATATTAATACGAAATTGCCCATTTGTCTTTTCATTGACTGTATGATTTACAAGTATTATCATCGTCATTCTGGCTATTATTATTATTATTATTATTATTATTATGCCTAGGCTATAATTAGTGCAGGATACTTTCATTAAAAAAACCAGTAGACCATAATCTAGGAATAATACTCACTATGATCTGAAAACGATGTAAACAGTAAAACTATATCCTATACTGTAAAGTCAAACTGTCAAAGTGTATAGTTTATTCAACCCCTTCAAAAGCATGTCATGTTTTAGACATATAATAGCCATGTGACTGACAACTTAGAGCCTGGGGCAGTTTTTTATTTACTTAGTCCTCCCTCCCTTTCCAAGGTGGAAAATAGACAAATGTTCAAATAAAATCAATATAAGCGTTCAAATATAACAACAATAATAATAATAATAATTATTATTATTATTATCATAATAATCATAATAATATTGTATTGTAATACGTGCGGCAAGTGCATATAGGCATATAAGCCTAGGATATATATTCACCCGCGCATGCAGCTTGCCTAAAGTGAATATCCTAAAATCACCATAAACAATAACAATTAAGCACTATGCAGAAGTCTGCATATAGGCCGCAGTGGTCGGTGACGTTTAATCTATGTGTGTAAACCTGCATCATGTGTCAGTGTGTGCTATAATGGCATATGGGTTCTTTACAAATGCGTCAGTGATTTAAATTGGTACTTATATTTGTCTTGCGCGACACCTTTATAAATAATGAAAATCACCGGGAAAATCACCACGAAGTAGGCCTATACGAACTAACTGCCCTCACAAAAAACAAAAACAAAACATAGCCTATATTTTGCGTTCAATATGACAGTATGTGGTCTAAGTGTGAAAAGTTGAGAGTTTTCGAAGAAAGCTAAACTTAATGGAATTTCACTGCTGTGACTTAATTTCAAACTGTTAAAAATTGAAAATATTGTGGAAGGTGTGGAGGGCGTGCAGGAAGCAGTATTTGTCCAAAAACGGAATCAAGGTTCTCAATTAAAAGCGGTGCATGACCCGTGAATAAGTCAGTGTCATGCATCTTTGCTTGGAACAGTTAGGCCTATACCCTATACACAATATTGGAAAAAGTTGGAGGAAGTTTTAAGACACTTTTCCTTCACTTTATAAAAACACAACGTTTCAGAAAACAGGCCTGCATATAGTTTCAGTGCAGTGGGCGAGCCACACTCTTGAAACAGTATAGGCCTATACTACTAGCCTATACAACTTATAATTAGGCTACTTATATGATCATTTCTTCAAAATCTACAAATTCCACCATTCCATTAAAACGTGCGTGAGCAATCTGAATCTTTTCACACGTATTTGTTTTGAGCCTTGCGGGCCGCTCGTTAGATGATACAAAAAAAGACTGATTTTTGATTAGCTGGCCTCCCTTGGACACAGCAGCACGGAAGTTGAACAACAACAAGCTTTACTTGGACTCATTTGAACCTTTATTAGCCTATATATGTGAGTTTCTAAAAAGTCTTTTTTTGCACGGGGTTTATGGGTATAAGACCAGGCCAAATAATCCTCGGTTAGAGTGAGCCCAGCTCCAAGGGAAAGACGAGCCACAAGCGCCCCCATACGGTGAAATGACAGCGGTACAAAATACTGTCGTCATAGATCTATGAAAAATGTGTGTGCGTGTGTGTGTGTGTGTGTGTGTGTGTGTGTGTGTGTGTGTGTGTGTGTGTGTGTGTGTGTGTGTGTGTGTGTGTGTGCGTGCGTGCGTGCGTGCGTGCGTGCGTGCGTGCGTGCGTGCGTGCGTGCGTGCGTGTGTGTGTGTGTGTGTGTGTGTGTTTTAGTCCTATATTTTAGTCATCTGCAATTGTTTGGTCTTAGTTTATAGTCTTAGCGGACTAAACCACAATCTTAAACATTTTAGCCTTTTAGTCTTTAGTCAGTGGCCCTATAAACTTGAGCAAAGATGAACATTAGATGACAACAGCATGTTTATGAAGCATTATAAACATGCTTAATGCATTACAATCGGCTAACACTGCATAATTGCATCATAAATGGAGGCCTGGACTGCATTTATATAGCGCTTTTCGACTTTACACAATATAAAGGCAGGTGGAACAAACTCCAGGACTGGACATTTAGCCCTTACATGATCTGCATTAGATCATGTTTTTTTTTCTTCATTAAAAATAATAATATATTGTCTATTTATTGTATTGCACTTTAAAAGTTGTTTTGTTTCGTTTGTGATCATGTTGTACTCAAAGCGTCCTTGCAAAAGTCCTTATTCAGGTCCATAAAGGTCAATAAAATAAAAAATAAAGCATTTCATAATGAGTTATAATGTTTAGATAATAATATGTCATAATTGCTGGACAGTCACACACATGCTTTTTCTTTTGGTCAGTATCATGTATTATAATTATTCGTAGTTGTAATAAATTATACTAGTTTTTTTTAAAGTATTTAAGTATTATGATACTCGACCTTATACTGTAAGCCGCTAAATTCATTTTCCTACCAACAGTCGTAAAGGAATGTGAATCCCTATACTCTCCTTCAAATCCACTCTCAAACCTCCTTCAAACCAGCTCTCGACGAGCACTTACGGGTGGCTGCAATTCGAAACGGGCCCCGGTAAAAGTCAAATTCTTACTGTTACTGTTATAAAGCATTGTGTTATAAGTTAATTATATGGTGTTATGAGCAGATGATAATACATTATACGAATGGGCTTCATGTAAGGGTTGCCACTAATTGCATCCCACATATTGTGATTCTATGCTGGAAGATTAATCTCCTATTAAGTCATTCAGTCTTTAAAATTCTAAATAGGGTTCCATGGAGGGTGATTTTGTAATAAGTGCCCCTACATTTCCTTCAAGGTTTAGATTAAGGTTTATGCTTGGCATTAAAACTGAAGCTGATTAGATTAGGCTACTCATTTAAGAGAACCATGGCGTGCGTCCCAATTGTTGGTATTCAATATAAGCAATATTTAGCATTGTTGGTTACGTGGTTAAAAAATGCATATGTGGGACCTTTCACTGTAAATGTGTTTCTCAATCAGCTATATGGCATGTTGGCCTGCACCATATAGGAGCTCACAAAGTATACTGAGCCCAAGATAGTCAACAGTGAGTAAGCCTTTTTCAAAAGTTCAGCACCACCTACTATTTTTGCGGTGGGAAGCACTTTATGGCCAATTTATACAACTGAGTTCTTCGCTGAGCGATATAGTCGTGCGATGAAAATCTGGATTTATGAGCACACACCCAGACCAGATGCCAGGCCTTTTGAGGGCACTATATCCCCAGTGCATTTCTTTTCTTTCTGAATGAGAGGCAGTGATGAACAGGTTGGCACTTTTGTTATGGTTTCACCATGGTATATGGACCAAAGCCAACCTTTAAAATACAAGGAAGTGAGGACACTATAACCACCATGGGATAATGATCTTAAGCCATTCTGACCTGAGATCAGATTCATACGAAGGTTTCCGCTGGACACACACTGGTCTGATGAACCCATTCTGACCTGAGATCAGATTCTAAAAAATGTCAGTCGTTCTTCGATTTTTCAAAAATAGCAGACCTACAAGCTCGTATCGCGCCACTCGGTGGCGCGATATGAGCTTGTAGATCTGCTATTTTTCAATAGCTAAAGCATAACATGATGCCGACACGAAAAATGGGTGCCCGGTCAGAATGGGTTAAGATAGGATAAACACTTATTGATCCCTCGGGAAATTCAGGTGTCTAGAGGAGGTGTGTATGCACAGTCATGCAAATGTGAATAACAGAATAAGAAACTGTACGGTGGACATGTTGGAATTTGAAATGGAGAAAGAAGGAGGCATCCAGACAGAGTGATGTCCATCACCCACCAATGTATACACTGCCCTACAAAGCCAAAGTGCAGTATAATATGTGAAGAAGGTCTTTCAATTGGTATAGGGATATGGCACTAATTGTATGTCTGTTCATGAGGTAAGTGTTTTATCCCCCCCCCCCCCCCCCCCCCCCACAGAAAAAAAATCATGAAGACTGATTTGACCTTTGAGACAAATAAATAAGTCAAGTGTCACAAAAAAACTATGTTGGTATATGTTGGTTCTGTGGCCATTTGTTGGATGCTTGTATTCACAAAGCCTTCTACAGTAGTACGAAAATAATTAAATGCTGCAATATGGATATACAACATCCTTACCCAAACCAATACATACTATACATGAGCGGAGTTCACCCCCATGCAGTGACCTCACAACCTCCAAACCCCATGTGCCGTAGGCCTGATTTATACTTGTGGGCTTGTAGATCTGCTATTTTTGTCATGGGGAAACATGGCCGAACGGGCAGATTAGACAGCAGTCTCCGAACGGACCGTTAACCGTACAGAGTGGGCCCTCGGCAAACAAACACTTGGAAAGACATGGAGCCCTATAGCCGCCGTATAGCGCTCATGAGGCGCTTGTGCACACCGACCCCTCCATCAGGGAAGTATCATTGCACACAGGAGATGTGGATTAGTGATGATTAGCAGGGATTATAGCTGGTTAATGGTGGGAAAATACATTAGGAACTGACGGGCTCGTGGGGAGGGGGGGGATTTGGCGCTAGCGGATTTGCATTGATCCTCAGCAAATGAATGAGGATTAGCAGCATCTCGCTATCTGCCGACAGATAAATAACATTAAGCGCATTATAATGCCGGCGCCCGTTATTAATGGCATTACAAACACCACTACAATGCTGGCAATTATGGAAATAATGGGAGCAGCTGAATAATGTACTTTGGTAGGGATTCCTCCGAGTCCGATCCTCCTTACGGGCTGAGATGGCGAGGGTGACGCAGCTGAACTAAAGCTGTTAATAGGCCTATGTTGTCTGTCAGCAGCACCCACGTGTGTCTTTTGGAGAACTCTCTGTTCCATTACCTTGATGAGAAGGATGGAATGTTGAGAACGATTGACAAAACACCATGCATAGTATGTTCGCGAGACTGTAAGTTTGAGAATGAGCAGAAGTTCTCCTTTACTAATTCATAATATTATATATTTCGTCGGGCTGATATCACGGGGCTGACCACATGGGAGCATCAAAATGTAGATTGACACCAATTTAATGGCACACACTGGGCATCTCAGTTCATGCATGTATGCATGCATGTAGCACCGTCACAACACAACATTGTGTAGGTGGAGGAGAGGAGAAGAGGTGTGCACATTCCATCGTCTAGCCCACATTCTCTCGGCCCTGACAGGTGAGCTCCCTCCACTCTCCATCTTTCCTTCTCCGCCAGCTGAGTTCTCTCCCACTCTTTTTTTTATACCGTTTATGTAATAAATACTCCTCTCCCACAGCGAAAGGCACTGAAAGTGGTGGGGAGGAGACGGGAGGGGTGTGGGGGGGCTGTGGGGGGTGCTGGGGAAAGGATGGAATAATGCATTTTTTCATCAAAAATTCCCTCTCTTCCTCTACCTCAAGGTTCTCTCCTCTGAGCAACTTGAAAGATGGGCAACAATATGGCCACACAGTGAACACCTAGTTACCATATGAAACGTTCCAGCAGTGAACCGGAGGAGAGCAGGTAGAAGTGAGAGGGAGAAGTCTTGTGTTATTTATGATACTGGGCCTTGTAGCTATACCGGTTCGCCTCCTTCATGTCTGCTCCGAGGTATGGCCTCCATATGTGTGGAGGGGTATAACTGCAGGTTTAGAGAGTCCCTTTTACCTCTCTCTCTCTCTCTCTCTCTCTCTGCATTCGTTTGCTCCTGTCTGGGCGACGTTTTGAAGAAGAGAAGTGGCCCGTCTTCCACTTTCATGGCTTTGAGGGTGCCTTTATACTGCCTCAGGTGTCTGTCAGTGTGACTAACAGTTCTGAGAGAGCGAGAGCTCATCTTTTAGGCACTTGCCTCCAGGCAGGCTGCTCATAGATGTCACTGTCGGTTGGTACACTGGGAAGAAAGTCATACTTTAGAGGCAGTCGGTGGCAGTATAGTCACCACTGATTCGATAAACTGTTTGGGATTAAACAATCGGGGTGTCAACTTTAGTAGGCGACATAGGACTGGATTGGTACAGTAAAAGCAATCATCAGAATTGTTGCCTGCTGTCTAATCTTCTGTGGCATTCTTCTAACGTTCTGTGGCTGTAATACAAGAAAGACACTGGACTTGTCGCATGCGTGCCAATGTTAACCCATTCTGACGGGGCACCCATTTTGGTGTTAGCATCGTGTTATGCTTTAAGCTATTGAAAAATAGCAGATCTACAAGCTCGTATCGCGCCACCGAGTGGCGCGATACGAGCTTGTAGGTCTGCTATTTTTGAAAAAAATCAAAGAACGACTGACATTTTTAGAATCTGATCTCAGGTCAGAATGGGTTCATCAGACCAGTGTGTGTCCAGTGGAAACCCAGTGGAAATTCCTCCAGCCAACTTGCTAGTATAACGGTCTGATCATTATATTATGAATCCAGACCTCCCGAGTCCCGGGGTTCGAATCCATGCTGCCACTACTTTTCCAACAACCACAGACTAGTTTTTGACCGATAAGGTATAGTGTTAGACCACGATGGAGGGGCTATGGAGCCGACTCATCCCTGTTCGAGTTGCAACCCGATATGGACAGAATAGTAAATGATTACCCCGCCAAGGCAATGCCAACACTGAGCAACATTAAATTCCCACCACGGAGTAACCTCGCGTCAGTGTCAACAGACTATCCACCTCGGAGGAAAGTTGTAACCATGGAGCAAAGACCGGCAGGTAGACCAATCAGAGGCAGGCGGGGGCGGGTCTTGTTTACACAACCCGGGATTTTGAATGACGCGTTAAGGAGGCATGCAGCTCCACTGGTGGATCGGCGAATCAGCCCACAACCTAATAAGGACACAAAGACAGTTGTGTCACCACCTGCACCAGGACTATTTTCAGAGGTGGACTGTCACGGGGCAACCCGTGCCCTATATATACAAAGACACACGAAACTGCTTTCTGACTATAACATGCAAGGACTATTTTAAAATTGTGTGTTGGAATTTAAATGATCACTGATTGCCAAGTGTCTCTCCTGCACTGCTGGTGGCATTTCCCTTGAGTATAGGAAGGGGCCAAGTGCTGTGCAGGAGAGGGGTGTTTCTTATGCTGGCTTATTATTGTCATTGAGTTTACATGCTGATTTATACCTGTTTAATTGTAACGCATTATTGAGAATGTTTAGGTTACTTTTATTCAAGGGGTTATTTATTGCATTTATTTGAAAGTATTTATTGAGAAGAAATGTTGCTAATTGATTCTGTGTCCTGTGGTAGGATCCACTCCTATTTAACCCATTCTGACCGGGCACCCATTTTGGTGTCAGCATCATGTTATGCTTTAGCTATTTAAAAATAGCAGATCTACAAGCTCATATCGCGCCACCGAGTGGCGCGATACGAGCTTGTAGGTCTGCTATTTTTGAAAAATCGAAGAGCGACTGACATTTTTAAAATCTGATCTCAGGTCAGAATGGGTTCATCAGACCAGTGTGTGTCCGGCGGAAACCTCGTATGAATCTGATCTCAGGTCAGAATGGGTGGCTGCAGGGACAGACAAGTTAGTTGGATGTGGGCTTTGACACAGAGAACATCCCTGAGGGAGAGCTACAGGGCCTCGTGGGATCAATTCAACAGCCTGAAGAGAGCTCTCATCCTGTTTGGGTTTTGTTAAGCAGTGTTGCCCAAGTATTTATTTATCTTTTTGTCCTTTCTTTATTTAGTTGCCTGTAATACAGTGTTGCTATTGAGAATTATTGCACTGAATTGTCTGGACTTTGGGGAAAATAAAAGCCCTTAACTACAATTTCTGACTGTTCTTCATGGAGCCTTGGCCGTTCGGGCAACTTTACATGGACAATAACCAAGTGAATATACTGTACTAAAGTACGGATTCTGAGGATTTGTAATTTACTTGAGTATTAGATACTTACTCATTTCCAAGACAAATTATTTTACTTTTACGCAAGTACATTTCCAGGAAGGCTGTAGAGTACATGAGTACTTTTAGGTTGGCTGTTTTGTCTGGCTTTCAGGCATGATGTCATGTGGCAGCCAAGTCTATGGACTTTTAATGTTTGTCTTATTCAAGGACAACCCTAGCCGCAATTTGCAACTCTAGATTTGTTTTATAATGGGATGAATCTAGAGTTGCAACAAGCTCCATCCACTTCCTATTCATCATTTTTGGTTTGTGATCTGCTTGTCTTAAACGACGTTAAACTCACCAACATTGCAGCTGTAGTCCAAGCTTGAATTATGTTCTTTCAATCTGCCGAGCTTGTTTTTCATAAAAATCCACCGTAGAGACGTTATGAGATACTTTCTGTCAAGACATCCTCTGCAAGTGATTCTTTTTCTATAGTGGTGCAGTTTGGAAGCACTCGTTTTTGTTAACGGGTCGCGCTGCTGCCTCCTGCATTATGTGCAAATTCGAAACAGGTGGAACGCAGGGCCGTTCAGTGACTTACGACGAGTGCTTCCAAACTCCAGCACTTAGAAAAATAATCACTTGCAGAGGATGTCTCGACAGAAAGTAGCTCATAACATCTCTACGGTGGATTTTTATGAAAAACAAGCTCGGCAGATTGAAAGAGGATAATTCAAGCTTGGACTGCAGCTGCAATGTTGGTGAGTTTAACGTTGTTTAAGACAAGCAGATCACAAACCAAAAATGATGAATAGGAAGTGGATGGAGCTTGTTGCAACTCTAGATTCAACCCATTGTAAAAAAAAATCTAGAGTTGCAAATTGCGGCTAGGACAACCCCCGGAAAATCAGCATGTGACGTCAAAAAAGGAAAGTATATTCCTGTCCTACTAAGATGTATAACGTATAGTTCTAACACACCAGTGCATGCAGTGCAGGTTGTTTCAGAGTTACTATGAAACAACAAGGTCCTATAATTAATTCATTTGTAAAATAAGAAATTTACTTTTACTCTTGAATACTTAAGTACATTTAAAAGCACATACTTTTTTTTTACTCTTACTCAAGTAACATTTTGACTGAGCTACTTTTAGTAAATCTGAACAGGTCGTATTTGTACTCTCTTACTCAATACTGGGGTCGAGTACTCTGTCCACTAATTTTAATGGTGGTCTGAGGAGGCAGAGGAGGGAGTGAAAGGTACAACCCCTTCCATCATCCAAAGGAAGGAGGTGGAGGTGGTGGACTACAGTATAGAGCGCCGAAGTCCTGACGTAACTCGCTCATCCCTTCGATTCCCCCTGGTTCGCGGAAGTAATTTCTCTATGGAGAATAACATGGGGTGATCTTAATATCGTCTACTATAAGCGTTGTGGTCCAAAAATAAACAAGCTGTCTCGGCATTATTGTCAGGGAGGTGTCTCTGTATCGTTTGCAACAGTCAGTCACTCATATATGACACAGTCTGCTTCTAGCGAAAATGTAACTAATTCAGTAGCAGTAACATTAGCGTTTTCTCTCAGTCAGTTGATTCTTCATATCCATATGAGTGAAGCGGCCGGGATGACATGTTTATTTTTCAAACACAGTTCTTATATGAAGCAATCTAAAAATCCTCCTATGGCGATTTCAATGCAACTAAAAAAATACATGAACCTGGGGACTGACGCCCTCTACTGAAAGTGACGTCAGACTTCGGTGCTCTATACCCGGGAGTACAATATGAATATGAAGTACAAACATGAACAATAAACTGGACCTTGACAGCAGATCCTTTACCCACAGACAAACGCTGAGACACGTACCCCACAGATGTGTACACAGTGCACACATGACACGCACGCACGCACGCACGCACGCATGCACTCACAACACTCTGCCATGCCTTTGGCCTGGCGGTGATATTTTTCGCCATTCTTGACCCCATGTCACATGCACATCTATTCACGGGCTGCTAAGGAGGTTTTTTTCGTCAACCATGCAAGGCTGCAAATTTAATTCTTCCCAACTAAAAGGCTTAGGCTACACTATAGAGCTAAAGGTTGTCCCCTTATTCCCCTTCAAGCGCAGCTTTTGTCAGCAGTAGCAAGGGCGATGCACAGCTTCGTGGCTTTAATAATGAGGTTTACTGCAGAGAAGAGAAGAATGGAATGGACAAGGCCTCGCAGTGAAGAGACATGCACCCAGTAAACAATAGGAAGGTCATATGTGCCTAGAGTGTGCTGAGATGTTCAGGGTCTCGCAACGACAATCAAGGATCTTCAACAACAACAAAAAAAAGCTACAGTACAGAGTTCTCAAATGCAACGACATGGCAAGGAAAAAGAACGAGCCCAGTTTCTGCATGAACTTCGTATGTATTTGATGTATTGCCATGCTTTTTCATTCTTGGTTCTTGCTTAATGTAAATCGCTCTTGATTAACTCATTTTGAGATCAGATTCTAAAAATGTCTTCTAAATCCTGACAGTTTTCTGAAAAATCTGTTTCTATTTCAGTCGTTCTTCGATTTGTCAAAAATAGCAGAGCTACAAGCTCATAGCGCGCCACTCGGTGGCGCGCTATGAGCTTGTATAGATCTGCTATTTTTCAATAGCTAAAGCATAACATAATGCTAACACCAAAAGGGGTTCCCACCCAAAATGGGTTAAGAGTGTCTGCTAAATGCCTAAATTGTAAATTGCAATTATAAACTGCATGCCATTTATTGATGATTATTAGATTATTTTGGAAACACAGCATCTATTTGGAGGTCTTCTTGGCCTCCGAGGGTGTTCAGAAGAGTTCTGACACTGTTGTTTTTCACACACGGTTTCTAATTTCGTGCGCCCCTATAATCCCAATCCCGCGACTTTAATCCTAATCTGCAGACGTTTCCTCCGTCGTTGATCTGCCTATAGTTATGCACGGTGGGGTTGGATCTATCATCTCGTGAACGTGGAGCAAATTGGAAGTGGACATTAACCCATTCTGCGCGGGAACCCATTTTGGTGTTAGCATCATGTTATGCTTTAGCTATTTAAAAATAGCAGATCTACAAGCTCATATCGCGCCACCGAGTGGCGCGATACGAGCTTGTAGGTCTGCCATTTTTGAAAAAATCGAAGAACGACTGACATTTTTAGAATCTGATCTCAGGTCAGAATGGGTTCATCAGACCAGTGTGTGTCCGGCGGAAACCTCGTATGAATCTGATCTCAGGTCAGAATGGGTTAAAAAAGATCATCAAAGATGATCCCGCCCGTGTACCCCCTACTGTTGGCTCTGCCCTGCCACGCTGAGTTCAAAGGAGGAGGATCGGCGGGAAGATGAGTGCTGTGGTGGCGCACACCAAACAGACGCAAAAACAACAAAGATGAGGCGGGCGGAAATAAATAACCCATTCTGACCTGAGATCAGATTCATACGAGGTTTCCACTGGGACACACACTGGGTCTGATTAACCCATTCTGACCTGAGATCAGATTCTAAAAATGTCAGTCGCTCTTCGATTTAAAAAAAATAGCAGACCTACAAGCTCGTATCGCGCCACTCGGTGGCGCGATATGAGCTTGTAGATCTGCTATTTTTCAATAGCTAAAGCATAACATGATGCCGACACCAAAATGGGTGCCCGTTCAGAATGGGATAAATAAATAAGGCCGGGGGAAGAGAGGGAGTCACGGAGAGAGCGTGAGATGGAGAGGAAGGGGGTGGTGGAGGGGTGGTGGTGGTCGGTAGAATAAGGAGAAGAAGAAGACGGAGGCGGCGCGCTGCACGGAGATGAAAATGAAGACCTGCCGCTGCGCTCAAGGACACCGCCACTGCCACTCGGTAATTAGAAATGTACACAAGGATGATTTGGAGGCAGAGATATGATTAGGCAAAGCAGTCTTTCCAGTCTCGGGCCTATAATAATCAGCTCACTTCTGAGAGATACTCCAAGACGTTTGGGTAGAGGGGGGTGGTATATAGTGATGGTAGTACTACCAGTCCTACACCCTCCCCTCCATTACAACCCCTGGGGGAGGGAGATCAGGGGCTGGGCTAGAGAGAAGTAGACCCGGCATAGTGAGTATAGACAGTAAGACCCGCAAATACAGACATAAAAGGGGGAGTGCGTGTGTGCATGTGTGTGTGTATGTGTGTTTGCGTGCGTGCGTGCGCGCGCATGTGTGTGTGTGTGTCTGCATGCATTGGGGACACTGAGAATGATGGAAATAATGAGCAAAAATGGCACCATATACAGCAGAGAGAAATAAGAAAGCTCTGTTGTGGGCATCCAGGTGATGCAGGGGACCAGGGGTCTATAGTTCCTGCATGTCCACCTGCACCGCAAAGACTGGTTCAGAATCCTCCGGGGAATGCGACTTCTCCGTGCACTTAAACAGGCACTCCAACAGACTCCAAAGTATTTGCGGCATCCAGTCTAAAAAGCCATGATCAAGCTTCTGTCAGACGTCAGAAGGATGCTTTCACGGAGTTCTGCTTAAAATAAGTGCACAAAAGGCATGATATAACACAGCCCACAAAAACTCCACCAATCCATACAACTTTGTGAAAAATGTACGAAACCTAGATCCCTTCACTATAACTTGGCTATGTAAGATTTTTTTAAACGTTGGCTCAGGCTGTGGGTTATATGATCATATCAGCAAAGAGTGACAGTTATAGGGGACCAATCTGCATGTGAGTGAGATCATATAAACTCATTCCCTGCCTATGACGTATTCTTCTCTTTCTGTTCCTGGAACCAAGAAGGCTGGTGAAAAGAAAATTAATGAGAAGTTTGCGGCACCGCACGGCACACCTTTCTAATGGCAAAACTATACCTGTGTACTGAAGGTGACCAATACACTTGACTTATAATAGAGTTATAAAAAGAACATTTAATTATGGTTCCACATCTTTTGCCATCACCTTTTTTTGTTGTTGGTCAAACCTCAAGTTGCTCTCCTGAAAGCGGCTATTCTTTTCTCGAGGTCAGCTCAGATAAGCATCAAACAGAAACACCTAAAATGAGGCACATATGTGCCCCAGTGCTGGAGGGAGGGGATGCACACAAAGGAGGCGATGGCTTATACAAAGACCTAAGTAATGAGCAGAGGCCAATTAAAAAGAGCTGAAGCCATTCTCCTCTTCGTCCTCCTCCTCCTCCTCCTCCTCCTCCTCCTCTACCCGTCTACCGTCTCCCTGTTCAGGTCTCTATACCCCTCCCTCTGACTCTTCTCCTCCAGCGGCTTGTTATCGATCACCTTTAACCCCGGCTTTCAGCGGTGTCAAAACTACCATTTAGGCTCATCCCCATGGGCTGAGCGCGTCGATCGCACCCTGCCCCATAAATCATTACATGTGGAGGGGGAGGGGGGAGGGTGGGGGGGATTGCGAGGGTCTGGCCAGCCCAAAGCGAGCACAGAGAGAAGGCCTGACATTCATAGACACGCTAGGCTGGGACCCCCCCCCCCATTGGCCCCAGGGGGTCAAGGGTCACCGACTGTCCCGAGGATTAGCACCTAGACGCTGCACCTCCCCCCCATTGGTCCTGCATGGCGCCCCTGTCCATTCCCCCACAGGCCCAGTACGTACTGCCACCCTTTTGATTTTTAAATAAGACTAAAGGTCAGGTGGCGCCCTGTCTGCCCTATGCCGTCACGACGACACTCTCCCCTCTCGATATATGTGACGCTTTCTCTTTATTCATAACGGAGCTTAATTTCTGTCCCCTCGGTTGCAAAGTGAATGAGGAATGGGGGGGGGGAGGTGTATGTGGGGACTGGGGAAGACAGAAAGAGAAGTTTACATGTGGTAGGACTGGCAGAGCATCGTGACAGAAAGCTGATGGTGGCCTTTTAGACTGGATGCTACATCACTCTCGTCCGTTCTCACCCAAAGCAACTGGTTTCATGTGTTCTGACTGATTGATTGATTGAATACTTCATACAGAAATGCAAATAGCATGATGTATAGGCCTACAGTCACACATCCGGGCTAAAAGGATAACACAGAAAAGGTCCTGCAGGGGACTTGTTTGTGGTCCTATACTACGTATTCAATTCATCAACAAAGTGGCATGGATGTCGGTTGTATATGGCTACACAGCTATTGCTGTCACTTTACATTTCTTTGGCTATCAATGTGATAGCTACCCCCACACACACGCGCACACACACACACACACACACACACACACACACACACACTCACACACACACACACGCACACACGCAACGCCAGCTCTTCCTAAACCTCCTCCGGGGGCTTGAAGCACCTCATCGCCTCGGTACACGTCTAACGCATCAGCCAGATGCCGCAACCGACCGCCCACGGCTCCCCCCCCCCCTCCTCCTCCCCCCCCCCCCCCCTCCTCCTCCCCCCCCCCCCCCTCCTCCCCCCCCCGTCTCTCCATCCCCCTCTTCCCCTCTCCCTCCACACACGCCTCCTTCACAATTGTGTGACCGATTCAGTCCACTGCTTCTGATATGGCCACTATAGCACACACACATGCACGCACGCACGCGCACACGGCGGGGACACACACACACGAACGCACGCACGCACGCGCACACGGCGGACACACACACACACACACACACACATGCACACACACACACACACACACACACACACACACACACACACACACACACACACACACACACACACACACACGTACTCTTCATGCACCTATACAGTATGTATCTACAACTCTCTCTTTATTGTCTAACTCTCTATTTCTCTCTCTCTCTCTCTCTCTGTCCACCTGCTGCCGTCGGTCTGCCGAGGTGACCGTTCCTCGGTCACCCTCGAGAGGCCAGCGGAGAAGGGGATGATGGGGGAGAGGTGACAGCTCTTTTGTTTGGGTAAAGACTCAGAGGTCTGCAAGGCAAAACAGCAAGGGGGAGGTTATTGGATCTCTCACTATCCTCATTTGCTCTCTTGGCTGAAGGGATGTAAGGGATTCCATAACTATAGCGGGTCTATATCGCAAAACAGAGGTGTGTTTTATTCAAGCTTATAGCCTACAAATACCCCCTAAAAAGAAGTTAATAACCACATGAACGCTTATAGCGTCCGTATTCTGGGGGCGAACATTCGGTGAAATAGCTTGTACATCGTCTGTAACAGTTGGTTCCCAAACTTTTTAGCTCGAAAGCCAAAAGAGAAATTTGATGTCTCCACCGGGACCCAAACTACTAGTGGAAATACAAGCTCACGACATGTCACATTGAGACGTATAGTGAGGTTGTAGATATGCTATTTTCACTCTAATTAATAGATTTTCTCTTTTTGTTTTATGGATTTTAAAGGATAACACAAAAGAAGTCCTGGGGACTTGTTTCCATTGTGGTCCTACTGTGTATTCAATTCATCAACAAAGTGGCATGGATGTCGGTTGTATAGTATACACAGCTATTTCTTTGGCTATCAATGTTAAAAACGAAATGTATACGGAACCAAAAGATAAAGGGGTACAGTAACTAATACTAATTGGTCCATGACCCATATGGGGGAAACAGTGGTCTATAAGGAGGCTGTTCCCTAGTATAGATCCCTTAAACTATAGGTTTAACCCATTCTGAACGGGCACCCATTTTGGTGTCAGCATCATATTATGCTTTAGCTATTGAAAAATAGCAGATCTACAAGCTCGTATCGCGCCACCGAGTGGCGCGATACGAGCTTGTAGGTCTGCTATTTTTGAAAAATCGAAGACACTTTTAGAATCTGATCTCAGGTCAGAATGGGTTAATAATTAAACTGTCAGGATGTAATAGACATTTTTAGAATCTGATCTCAGGTCAGAATGGGTTAAGCGGTCAATCCTCAGGTGGACATTGCACGATGTCTTCCATCCAGATAGGATTGGTGTGGTACACATAGTACATGGATGATGTCCATGTGTGCAAAGCTGAAAGGTGATTCATTGACGTCCACCGGTTGGAGTGGGGGGGTTGAGGGTATGGATCTGGTACCCATAGTGTTGGCTCCCGTGTGCCTCTCTCCACCCACTCAACACCACCCACCCGCCAGTCGCTCCCCTGTGGGATGGCCCAGCCAGGGGGGTGTATGTGTGGGATGGGTCAGGCTGCCATGAGAGGGATTAATTGGGGTGGCACCTCTTTGGTGTGCAACGGCCACTGCAATTAAATGGTGGCCCTAGGCCCTCGGTTCACCATTATACCCGCCCCAGCGACAAATCAGCAAATTGGGCCTTTTTCTCAACGTGTGCGCTCCCACATAATGTGCACATATGCCAGAGAAATTAGATTGTATGTGTGTGTGTGTGTGTGTGTGTGTGTGTGTGTGTGTGTGTGTGCGTGCGTGCGTGCGTGCGTGCGTGCGTGCGTGCGTGCGTGCGTGCGTGCGTGCGTGCGTGCGTGCGTGCGTGCGTTTCTGAAATAGTGAACAATAGCCAAGTCAGAAAACAACAATATCCATTTGGCCAATGATATGATTTACTTTACAACATTCAATGAGAGGCGTTATCAGGATGTGTCTACAGTACATGCTCTGGGTTTGAAGGCCTGAAGAAGACCATTGTTTGTGATGAACCCTGTTGCAATCACACACAAAGAGGAGGAAAAAACATCCGCACACTAGTTTATAGTTCTTTACTTTATTAAAGGCAACAAAAAAGAAATGCAACGTTTCGACCCACTAGGTCTTCATCAGGCAAATATTATAATGACAGAAAACAGAACAATCCACACAGACAGCCATGTGGAGAGAGGTTCTCTCCAAGGAGGGCGTTCTGGAGCCTGGGAAGCTGCTGCTGTATAGCTGTGCATAACCCATTCTGAACGGGCACCCATTTTGGTGTCAGCATCACGTTATGCTTTAGCTATTTAAAAATAGCAGATCTACAAGCTCATATCGCGCCACCGAGTGGCGCGATACGAGCTTGTAGGTCTGCTATTTATGAAAAATCGAAGAACGAGTTGACATTTTTAGAATCTGATCTCAGGTCAGAATGGGTTAATCAGACCAGTGTGTGTCCGGCGGAAACCTCGTATGAATCTGATCTCAGGTCAGAATAGGATAATAGACACGTGGTTCATCGTCTGCTGTATCCTGCTGCAGGTCCATGCGGGGCAGTGGTGGTTATGCATTTTGTATACAGGACCGTAACAGCAACAATCTGTCTTCTGTGGATAACGGCCGGTGGATGGAATGTTTTGTCCTGGTTTATTTTGAGGGCCTTCTTTTGGATGTTGTCAAGTTGGCCAAGATGCGTACAGGAGCACTCATCCATTTTCTGGAGATCTCTCCACTCCCAACACTTCAACCCTATATCTTCCAATCTAGACTCTATAGAGATCTTGTGCTTGCATAGAGGGTTGAGTCGTCTGCGTACTACAGTACAGAGGAGACATTACAAAATGAAGGTAAGTCAATGCAGCGTCCTCAAAGGTTTTCAAAACGATGTATATGTGCACATGTGCATGCGTGTGTGCTGCATGGTGCATGGATTTAATGACAAAGAGGAGAGGAGGCAAAACCAAGGACACCCAAGGAATGAAGAGCGAAAGGAGAGAAGAGTCTAAAGACGTCCATTCTTAGAAAACCAACACATTTTGAATACTTGTTCTGTGTGTGTGTGTGTGTGTGTGTGTGTGTGTGTGTGTGTGTGTGTGTGTGTGTGTGTGTGTGTGTGTGTGTGTGTGTGTGTGTGTGTGTGTGTGCGTGTGTGTGTGTGTGTGTGTGTGTGTGTGTGTGTGTGTGTGCGTGCGTATAGGCTACAGTATATACAGTACAGTATGTGTGCATGTGTGTGCCAGCTCTCACGTTTGTATGTGCCATGTGCAGAGTATAAGGGAGGGGGGCCTTGGCGACTTTCATATCTCTCCTGCTGTCTTCCTCACTCCCTGCAGCCGTCAATTAGTGGGCCTGGGTGTGTGAAGGCCTTGCGCTCTTTCACACAAGCCTTTGTTGCATCTCTGTCTATATCTCTGTCTTTTTCTCTCTCTCTCTCTCTCCCTCTCTCCCTCCCTCCCTTCCTATATCGCTCTCTGTCTTTCTCCCTCCCTCCCTCCCTTTCTCTTTCTCTCTCTTCCCGCGTGTTTGAAGGCTGAGATAAGACACAAGGCAGGTTACTGTAGCTCCTCTCTGGGGTGTTGGCTGCTGTCTGCCCCCATATGTGCCTGCCTGGGTTGAAGAAGGGCCTGAAGCAAGCATCCGACTGTCCAAGGAACCTTCAAACACTGCAGGGAGGAAAACATGGAGCGGGGGGGGGGGGACCACTGATTACACACCACACACAATACGTCGCTGTCGGGTTGGAAACCTTGTATGTCCAAAACAGTTCCTTTTTATTATGATTTTTTTTAAAGGTTTTATGACATTCATTTTCATTTATTTTTCTTTTTCTTTTTTCTTTTAGGTTTTATGACCTCAATTACACCCAAAAATCCTGAACTTTGAACAATCAGTGGATTTTCTGTGGTCTGAAGTTTTCTTTGGTTTTTTTTGGGCCTTTTGAGCTACAATGAAAACAGGCAACACAGTGAAACAGTGACATCTGCTGGCAAATCCCATTGACATATATGGGATTTGCAGTAAGTGATGTCACTTACTGCCGGCAAATCAGAGCACCTGTTTGAGCCAGAAAACCCCAGATCACAGAAAATCTACTGAATGTTAAAAGTTCATGTTTTTTGGGTGCAATTGAGATTAGAAAACCTAAAAAAAACAAGAACAATTCCAAAACCTTTTTTTTAATGTCACAATCCCTTTAAAGCATTGCGATTCAATGTGTTGTGAGCTAGTAGATCTGCTATTTTCACTATACTTTTGTGCGACACTCTTGTATGATGAAGTATAGGGCATTCATTCATGGTCATAGTATCATGTCAGTATCATTGGCTGGGTTTCCCAAAGGAGGACATCTGCGTAGGGAGTGGGCGTGTCGTAGTTCTTCTCAACAACACTGCCTTTCACTGTGAACAGAAATTCTGTGCATAGATGTAGATAGGCCTACCGTATACCGACCTGACCTGAGATCAGATTCATACGAGGTTTCCGCCGGACACACACTGGTCTGATGAACCCATTCTGACCTGAGATCAGATTCTAAAAATGTCAGTCGTTTTTTTAGATTTTTCAGAAATAGCAGACCTACAAGCTCGTATCGCGCCACTCGGTGGCGCGATATGAGCTTGTAGATCTGCTATTTTTCAATAGCTAAAGCATAACATGATGCCAACACCAAAATGGGTGCCCGGTCAGAATGGGATAAAATAATGCTGAATTAACTAGCTTGTATTGGTCACTTTGACTGTACAATAAGCCTCCCATTTAACCTCCTTGTATAGGCCTATATTTATTAACCCACAATCAAATGTTATTCCATTTAATTTGTTTTCATATACTGTACAGTAGGCCTACATTTACCTTGCCGAGAATCACTTCGCCTCTGAAATTTAATTTAATAATATTTGGACTGCTGGACAGCTGACAGTAGGCTTTCTTTTTTACCCCTTTAATGGGTTCAATATTAAGCAAATTATACCCGTTTTTGTACTTGCACTTAGCTTTGCCTGCACACCCCAACATTTTAGCTGTGTGTAAAAACACCTATTTATGCATTTCACAATTTGTCCTGTTCATGCTGACGCCTGTTCTCTGCTCTGTACCACAATGTGTATCATCAGTTCTGTGTTGTTTATCCGTTTCATTGTTCGGCCCCATAAGCCACTTGTGTTTGCTCCATTTGTCTCAGTCCCTCAGTTTTATTGTCAGGAATGTCCTGTCCTTGCTCAATGTTTGTGTCATTTTCTGAATCAGCTTTTGTGACACGTTCATCCATATTTTCTGTGTTCACTTTCCTCAACCTTATAGCCAATGCACTCAGACTGCATGACGGAAGCATTTATATGTTACTCATGATCAGAGCTTCCGTTGCTCCAGACTGTAGGACGGAAGCATTTATATGTTACTCATGATCAGAGCTTCCGTTGCTCCAGACTGAATGACGGAAGCATTTATATGTTACTCATGATCAGAGCTTCCGCTGCTCCAGACTGTATGACGGAAGCATGTTACTCATGATCAGAGCTTCCGTTGCTCCAGACTGTAGGACGGAAGCATTTATATGTTACTCATGATCAGAGCTTCCGTCGCTCCAGACTGTATGACGGAAGCATTTATATGTTACTCATGATCAGAGCTTCCGTTGCTCCAGACTATATGACGGAAGCATTTATATGTTACTCATGATCAGAGCTTCCGTTGCTCCAGACTGTATGACGGAAGCATGTTACTCATGATCAGAGCTTCCGTTGCTCCAGACTTTATGACGGAAGCATTTGGAAATTGCGGGAGGAGACAGTCTGGTAACGTGAGACTAGGTGGTAAGCAACTCACCACTGGTTTCACGGACCGACATCTACCCTTTGTTTATGATGAGGAAACGCCGCGCAGCCAGCTGGGGTTTAACATCGTTTGCACTTCCACCTTTGACCACCAAAGTTTGGCTAGTCAAATGCGGAAGTAGAGCGTTCTTCCGGGTGCTTCGGGGGGGGGGGGGGGGGGGGGGTGCCACCATTACTCTATGGTGGCACCCGCTAACCTGACCGCCAGATGGGTGCAGCAGTGAGTTCCTCCTCCTGCTCTCATCTGGTCCCTCTCGGGCAGAGACGATGAACGATGAACAAAGTCTGACCGGAGCTATATGCGGCCAGATGAGGCCGCTAGAGGCGGGATCAACGTGAGACTGGTGACAACCTAACAGGACTACAACTCTAATGTAAACACAACCTAACAGGACTACAACTCTAATGTAAACACAACCTAACAGGACTACAACTCTAATGTAAACACAACCTAACAGGACTACAACTCTAATGCAAACACAACCTAACAGGACTACAACTCTAATGTGAACACAACCTAACAGGACTACAACTCTAATGTAAACACAGCCTAACAGGACTACAACTCTAATGTAAACACAGCCTAACAGGACTACAACTCTAATGTAAACACAACCTAACAGGACTACAACTCTAATGTAAACACAACCTAACAGGACTACAACTCTAATGTAAACACAACCTAACAGGACTACAACTCTAATGTAAACACAGCCTAACAGGACTACATCTCTAATGTAAACACAACCTAACAGGACTACAACTCTAATGTAAACACAACCTAACAGGACTACAACTCTAATGCAAACACAGCCTAACAGGACTACAACTCTAATGTAAACACAACCTAACAGGACTACAACTCTAATGCAAACACAACATAACAGGACTACAACTCTAATGCAAACACAACCTAACAGGACTACATCTCTAATGTAAACACAACCTAACAGGACTACAACTCTAATGTAAACACAACCTAACAGGACTACAACTCTAATGCAAACACAGCCTAACAGGACTACAACTCTAATGTAAACACAGCCTAACAGGACTACAACTCTAATGTAAACACAACCTAACAGGACTACAACTCTAATGTAAACACAACCTAACAGGACTACAACTCTAATGCAAACACAGCCTAACAGGACTACAACTCTAATGTAAACACAACCTAACAGGACTACATCTCTAATGTAAACACAACCTAACAGGACTACAACTCTAATGTAAACACAACCTAACAGGACTACAACTCTAATGCAAACACAGCCTAACAGGACTACAACTCTAATGTAAACACAACCTAACAGGACTACAACTCTAATGTAAACACAACCTAACAGGACTACAACTCTAATGCAAACACAGCCTAACAGGACTACAACTCTAATGTAAACACAACCTAACAGGACTACAACTCTAATGCAAACACAACCTAACAGGACTACAACTCTAATGCAAACACAACCTAACAGGACTACATCTCTAATGTAAACACAACCTAACAGGACTACAACTCTAATGTAAACACAACCTAACAGGACTACAACTCTAATGCAAACACAACCTAACAGGACTACAACTCTAATGCAAACACAACATAACAGGACTACAACTCTAATGTAAACACAACCTAACAGGACTACAACTCTAATGCAAACACAACCTAACAGGACTACAACTCTAATGCAAACACAACCTAACAGGACTACAACTCTAATGTAAACACAACCTAACAGGACTACAACTCTAATGCAAACACAACCTAACAGGACTACAACTCTAATGCGAACACAACCTAACAGGACTACAACTCTAATGTAAACACAACCTAACAGGACTACAACTCTAATGTAAACACAACCTAACAGGACTACAACTCTAATGTGAACACAACCTAACAGGACTACAACTCTAATGCAAACACAACCTAACAGGACTACAACTCTAATGTAAACACAACCTAACAGGACTACAACTCTAATGCGAACACAACCTAACAGGACTACAACTCTAATGTAAACACAACCTAACAGGACTACAACTCTAATGTAAACACAACCTAACAGGACTACAACTCTAATGCAAACACAACCTAACAGGACTACAACTCTAATGCAAACACAACATAACAGGACTACAACTCTAATGTAAACACAACCTAACAGGACTACAACTCTAATGCAAACACAACCTAACAGGACTACAACTCTAATGCAAACACAACCTAACAGGACTACAACTCTAATGCAAACACAACCTAACAGGACTACAACTCTAATGTAAACACAACCTAACAGGACTACAACTCTAATGTAAACACAACCTAACAGGACTACAACTCTAATGCAAACACAACCTAACAGGACTACAACTCTAATGTAAACACAACCTAAGGACTACAACTCTAAATTATTATGGAGATATCAGATTGTTGTCCCGCTGCTACAGGTTCATCGTTTCAGCTTGAGAGACCAGATGCAGGCAGGAGGAGGGAACTGGTGAAAACTCAATACTGTCGCAATCTGGCGGAGTCAGGTTAGGCACCTGCCCGTCTAGACCAGAAATCGTGCTGGCTGGGCCAGGGCATTGTGCGTGCGTGTGTTGCGTGCGTTGTGTGCGTGCGCGCGTGTGCGTGCGTGCGTAGCGTGCGTGCGTACAGACCTGATGTCCTCCTCGTTCTCGGGGAAGCTCCAGTAGGCGATGCGGAGCTGCAGCTGCTCGGGGACCGAGGGTAGACCTTCTCCACCACCTCGAAGGGGATGTGGAACGCCACCTGCTTGGCTGACAGCTCCACCAGGGGGATCACCTGACCGTCTGAAACACACACACACACACACACACACACTGGGGAGTCAGTATATATATACCTTTTTTTTCTTTTTTTTTTAGATATTTTTTTGCTGCTTACGCCTTTTATTGGTTTTTGAAGGGACAGACAGTAGGCTGACAGGAAACAGGAGAGAGATGGGGGGATGACATGCAGTAAAGGCCGTGTCGGGCTCGGGAGTCGAACCCGCGGCACACTGCGACTGGATTACCAGTCGGGTGCCCAGACGGTTACGCCACCGCCTGGGCCAGTATATATATACCTTTATTGAAAGGATAAGCCCCTTGATATGTCTCATCTCCTTTTAGAGGGGGTCCTCACCTCAACACAGATACATACAATACAGTTCACAAAACAGTACAGCACAACCATACATACAGAGAGGACAGAACAAAACAACAGTACAAGCATACATACAGAGAGGACAAACCAATACAAAACAACAGTAGCCTCCTCCCTGTAAGAGAGAAGCTCCAGAAAGTGGGAGTGTTTGTGGATTCTGAGGAGGGTCTGGTCTCCTTTTATGACGTGGAGACCAGAGTCCACCTCTACTCTTTCACTGGCTGCTCCTTCACTGAGAGACTCTGTCCAAACTTCTGGCCAGGTCCGTACGTAATTGGTAGAAACTCTGTTCCTCTGACCATCTCTCATGTCAATGACTAGTCCTTACATGTAACTATGTACTATTATTTGTAATCCATAAACATTGATCGAAACATCCTGTGTTGTTTCCTTATGCGTTGCAGGTCGCCTCAAGTTGACACATAAAATTTGAAATCAGCAAAAGCCCCACAATAAACAGTATGGTGTGCTTACAAAACTAAATAAAAAGAGAAAATATAATTGTTTTGTTTTTTTTATTGTGGAAGAAAAAAAAAAGATCTACAAACTCACAAGGGACCGTGGAATGAGAGAGTTTACCCTAACAGACCCTCTGGCTCATTGTCAAACATTGAGCACATGGTCAACCACAGTTGCCCGAATCTCATTAGATATGACCGTTCTCCTTCTTCTTCCTCCTCCTCCTCCTCTTCCTCTCCCTCCTCCTCCTCCTTCTCTCTGTCCACCTACTCCTCTCCCTCCTCCTCATCCTCCTCTCACTCTTACCCCTCTCCTTCTCTGGTTGTCGATCTCTTCAAGGTTCTCCATTGTTCACCAAACAAAACAGAGGCTCTCAAGTCCCTTTTCTGCTGCAATCCTGAATGCATATTGCTCACCAGATCTGAATGTCTAGAGATTTGACCATGTGTGTGTTGTAGGTTGATGCTTTGAGATTTGTTGTGTGTGCAACAACTGAACACTGTTTTTATATTTAGTTTAGTTTATTTGAACATCTTCACAGGACAGAATCAAGTATGCTACAAAGTTTACATTAGCAAAGAAAACTGAACAACACTGTGTGTAGTGTTTTGTTTGAACAGCAAGGTGTGTTGCAGGCTGATGCTTTGAGATTTCATGTGAGAAGTGTGTGCAACAACTGAACATTGTGTGTAGTGTTTGGACAACAAGGTAATGTGTAATTGACATCAGAGTGTAAAGAAGGAAAGTCACAGTCTAACCCATTCTGACCTGAGATCAGATTCATACGAGGTTTCCACTGGACACACACTGGTCTGATGAACCCATTCTGACCTGAGATCAGATTCTAAAAATGTCAGTCGTTCTTCGATTTTTCAAAAAATAGCAGACCTACAAGCTTGTATCGCGCCACTCGGTGGCGCGATATGAGCTTGTAGATCTGCTATTTTTCAATAGCTAAAGCATAACATGATGCTGACACCAAAATGGGTGTCCGTTCAGAATGGGCTAATGCAGATAAGGGAGTGTGATGTAGTGCAAATTGTGTAGAGCGATTAGGTACATGAAGTGAAGGTTGTGCAAATTGTGTAGAGCGATTATGTACATGAAGTGAAGGTTGTGCAAATTGTGTAGAGCGATTATGTACATGAAGTGAAGGTTGTGCAAATTGTGTAGAGCGATTATGTACATGAAGTGAAGGTTGTGCAAATTGTGTAGAGCGATTATGTACATGAAGTGAAGGTTGTGCGAATCAAAAGGTTGTGTTAACCATCGTGAGAAACTGTAAGCTTTAGAATGATAGAGTTGTGTGACCTCAAGTATAGATCAGACTTGTGAGTTTGTCTAGTCATGACATATAAATTATAATTAAATGAATCAACATTATCAGCATCCAAAAATGTAACTGTTGATGTAAAAAAATGTACAAAAATGTCTCATATTCATAACATCTTTATCTGAGTTGTTTAATTGGTTCCATTTTGTGTCTGGCTGATGTGAAGTAATTTTAACGTGGGTTTGATATTCCAAAAATGACATTGATATATGTTTTACTACTATTTGAAGCTTTTAGCAGCCTACTTTATACTTTTACTCCTACAGTTATTTGAAAACTTACTTTGTTGATTTTGATTATTATTACAAAACATAGAGTAACCACCCGACAATCGCGACATATACTAGCGCCCCCAAAGTATATCCTTTCTCCAGAGTGCAGAGAAGCCACACATATGAGGACCAGACATGACCACCCCGGAGCCGTCCAGCCACCCGGCCCTGGGTCTGTGGCATGCATGCAGTCTGAGGTCCCAGACAACTGGGACAGAGAGAGGCGTGGAGAGGAGGGCCAGCCTGCTTCCATCCATCACGCCGCCTGATCCGCCCCGCACTGCTGAAAAGACCATGGCTATCACTCACCCCTGACATGGCCATCGATGTCTGCCCCTCAGACACACACACACACACGCGTGCGCGCGCACACGCACACACACACACGCGCACGCACACACGCACACACACGCGCACCCGTACACACACAGTCACACACACACGTAGCAAAGTGTACCGACATATTATGTATTGGTCCCTGTTCACCACACACAAGCACTTTCACACGCACGCACACACACACACACACACGCACGCACGAAATACATCACATGAGAAACACACCCCACCAAACGAATATATATGCTCAGTCATACGCGCGCACAGACAGGCCATCACCGGAGTCTCTGCAGTCACTCCAAATGTCCTGTCACAGCTCTTGTCGTCGTCCCCTTCCTCGGATCTCTCATCAGCATCCATCAAGCCTCACCATTCACCACACACCAACATGCTCAACAGATGGCTCCCCAAACAATCACACTGTGACAAATGCAGGTAAGCCCCAGCAGGGGACCAGTCCACATACTGCAAGTAAATAAAGGAATATATATATAAGTTATTTTGGAATTTGTAAAGCATTGTTTAGACTTGGAGACAATCTCGAGTGGGACCCACAATGTTCCTCGATTACCCTCCCCCCTTTATATATTTTTTATGATTTCATTGCATTGACTGGACCATTGTTGCCTGTATAGGGACAGCAATGTGGTTCAAGTTGTTCAAGGGTTGAGAAAAAGAATAAAAGAAAGAAAATTCACATATGAAATTATAAACACTAGACCGGTGCTCGGCCGTAGAGCACAGAGTCGGCAACGATGGAAGTCGGAGATCCATGACCCACCCGGCTATGCGATACCCTTTGTACCCGTGTCAGAGTACCCGTTCCACCCATCTGTCTGTGTCCCTTTTATGCCCATATATGGAAATTTCTGTATCTGTCTCTCTGTGTCCTTTATTCCTATATCTGTGTCAGGCATGCCCAAATATGCAGTGTTGTGATGTTATAGCACAGGCCAGCTCCAGAGCCTGGGCAGGAGCCCTGCATGTCCAGAGCCCGGGGCTTTTGGGCGGTTCTGGACAACCAAGTTCTACCAACTCGACACCTGGCACTGCACTCCCTGTGGGGGTGTGGTGTGGAGCACGTGTGCCGACTTTGAAGTCGGTGGGGCGAATGGTTCTTGAAGTTAGGTGGATTACAGACGTGCACGCGTACATATGGAGTTCTGTGTCAGGCGTGTTGTGATGTGTGTGATGTCAGAACAGGCCAGCTGCCCAGGCCGTAGCGTAACGGTCTGGGCACCGGACTGGTAATCCAGTCGCAGTGTGCCGCGGGTTCGACTCCCGAACCCGACACGGCCTTTACCGCATGTCATCCCCCCATCTCTCTCCCGTTTCCTGTCAGCCTACTATCTGTCCCTTAAAAAAATCAATAAAAAGGCGTAAGCCGCAAAAAAAATATCTTAAAAAAAAAAAAAAGAACAGGCCAGCTACATATATGGGCCTTTTGTTGCAGTTCTGAACTAGAAAAGGTGCCCTTCTGGGCACAGGTCTCCACCAGGATAGGAATGTAGGACATTGCAGCTTGCCTTCATCTGGTGGTTGGATAAAAGGGCAACAAAAGATCCACAGATCCGTGCAGTTATAGGTAAAACACTTTTCGGACAGTTATAGTGCCACCTTGAGGCTGAGTTGAAATTGTTCATGTGGCATTTCTTCCTCGGCCTAGTGGGAATGTGCGTGCACAATTTCACGGAAATCACGCGATGTGTTCATGATTTGCAGCATTTTGTTTGAAACTGAGCACTCCTGTGAACTTTGGAAGCCAATCTTAACCAATCAGGATGGAGTCTGAGAAATCTGAAAGACCGGTTTCGTTGAATGGCTCTAGAGAGACTGTGTACCAATTTGCGCGATGTTTGGACAAAATCTGTAGGTGTACTGTGCAAAAACTTGTTTTGCACAAAGCGGCCTCCTGGTGGCGCTATAAAAGGCCGTTCTGGAAATTTTGGGGCAGAGATTCATCGTTGGCATCCAGGGAGTGTGTGTGCAAAATTTGGCATCGACCGGTTTAACGGTGCCGGAGATTAGCTGCTCACGGACACACACACACACGGACGGACACACGGACGGACGGAGTGCAAAACATACTCTCCCCCCATGCCTTCGGCCTGGTGGAGACAACAACAGTGGGTCCGACCGACTCCACACTAGGCTTGTATCGAATTTGAAGTCGTTGGGGCAACCGGTTCTCGAGTTACGTGCATTATAGCCACACAGACAGAGACATGGTGCATGCATTTAGATAATTATCTCTCTTAAATAATCTGTAAATGTCTGACTCATGCAGGGTCCTTGACTCAGTGACCTTTCACTTCCTGAAAATGGTCTCAATTGGTGCACCCGCTTTTACACTGATTCCATTCGAAGCGGGTGCTCAAATTAACATGACATTTAAGATGACATAAACATACTGAGGTCGAACCAAAAATGCCCAATGGTAAATTTCCTCCCAGTTACACCAAAAATACCATATATTGTTCTCTCATCTCTGCTGAGCCAAGGAACAATTATGCAAAACTATAGTGCCATGCAGCTTCGATCTCAACTGGCTTGGATCTGAGTTGGAGTCGGTCGGGGCGTTACAATGGCCCGTATTGTGTCCCCCCCCCCACCATCTCAGCTTTATTAATACATATGTATGTGTTGATTGCTGCAAAACAACAATGGTGCCGCATGACGCGAAGCGGTAAGAATAACAGTGTTGCTTGGAGCTCCTACTCAGCGTTGGCTGTTTATCCAAACCGACCTCTGTGTGGACGCCCATCGCCCCAGTGGTGTGAAATGCCAGCGGAAGAGCCAGCTTTGACAATATCATGAGCAGGAGAAACACGGAGGCGCTTTGACGGCTCTGCTCGTTTTCAGCGGTGGAAGTATAAAAGTATCAGTACTGCCGTTTTAGAAGTGCTCTGTTACAAGGAAAAGTCCGGAATTTATTTAATTTTATATTTATTTGAGTAAAAGTGCAAATTGGTATCAAAATGTATTTAGAATGCCAAAAGTAGAAAACACTCATCAAATAGAAACCTTTGAAGTCTTTAAATATGAAATGTCAGAAATAGCAGGTGTATGTTTTGTAATAGTAAAGTAGAAAATTAACTAGTAACTAAAAGTTTTCAAATAATTGTAGTGGAGTAAAAGTACAATATTTGTTTCTGAGATGTAGTGGAGTAGAAGTAAACGTATTGGAAATTGGAAATACTCAAGTAAAGTAAAAGTACCACAAATGTGTACTTAAGTATACAGTGCTTGAGTAAGTGTACTTGGTTACTTTACACCAGTCAGAGACTCAGAATTCGGGATAGACACATGCAGTGAAATCCTCTGAGAGCGCATGGAAGCATGGAAGCAAAAACATTTGTGCACTCTCTGAGTTTACGATTGGATAAATGAACGCTGAGAATGTGAGAGTGTGTAACAATGAGGAAAGGAGCTCAACGTAGAGAGAATTGTGTACATGTTTTGGGCTCATTGCCAGCCTGCCTATCGGACTGAAGAACTAGTGTGTTCCAAGATTTGACATTTGGGCTCATTCACAGTAGCGAAACTGGTACACAGATTTTGCGTCAACTGTGAGGTCAGAGGACCCAGAAAGCATGAAATATACAATATTCCTCCACTGTAAATTGATGTTCGTCTGCGTCCAAATTGACCTTGGCCTTGACCCGCTGATTGAGGAACACTGAACCAGAGGACGTGTCTGAAGAAATACTGGCAAAGCTCAACAATACAATGTGCTTTGTATGAGTTGTGCGTGTGTGCGTGCGCGTGTGTGTGTGTGTGTGTGTGTGTGTGTGTGTGTGTGTGTGTGTGTGTCTATACCGGGTAGATGTGTGAAATTGATACAGTGCCCGCGGCACAATGGGCACACATTAGAGGGCCAGGCTGCGGGGTCAAAGGTGACCCGGCCCACCCACGTCAACGCGGTGTAACAAGCCATAGAGGAATGCCATTCTGGTCTAAAAAACCTTGGGTCTGTCACAACACGTCCCCCCTGAACCCCTCCATCGTGACACAGCCGAGCAGGCTAAGCTATGCGACACCCCCGTCAGCAGCACCCGTGGTATACCAGAGACCTCCCCACCCCACCCCCCCCGGGTCCCATTCACGCAAAACCACACATGGGCGTATGCAGACAACAGCCATCTCTGATGGCCTTCTGATTCTCCACACTGGCATTTAGCTGAAGTTTTTTATGTGGATCTCTCTCTCTCTCTCTCTCTCTCTCTCTCTGCGTGCGTGCGTGTGTACGTACTTATACACGGGATAATTGTGTGTTCGCAAATGTGTATACATCAATGAATGTGCATGTGTGTGACTGGTTATATAGGTTTAATGTTGCACATCGGAAAATAGATGCTATTTCTCAGCCACTTTCGATGCCGTTCGAGTCCGAAATGTGTGTGTGTGTGTGTGTGTGTGTGTGCGTGCGTGCGTGCGTGCGTGTGTGTGTTTGTCGCAGGGGGGCGGTGGGCAGCAGCGAGAGAGAGAGAGAAAGCGAGAGAGAGGTGACTGTGAGTGTTGTGTTGCAGATGTCCCCCCGGACAGCGGAGCCTCATGAATGGCTGCCGTTGTGATGGCGACGGGGAAACGCGTTGGAGGACTGGCCTACGCACTGCAGCCGCTTTGAATGGCTGGAATTCAACATGGCCGAATGGACGAGTCCATGCGTGCAGACGGGGAAACAATGCGCCCTCTCTCTCCTGCTCTTTCTCTAAGCGCTTCTCTTTCACTCGTCTCCTTTCTTCTCTGCCTTTTCACCACTCTGCGTCCCTCTCTGTGCTCTCTAAATCTTAACCATAGTTAAACTGGCGTCCATATTTTTTGGCATGTCATTATAGGTGATTATTGGTTTTTAACAAACATCGAAGGTTAAAGTTATTTTTTTCTCCTCAATTTAGTTATGCCAATTTATTCCTCCCCACCACATTGTGTGTGTTGTCACTGCTGTTGTGTGTGTCTGTCTGACTGATTCACCTGTCAGTGAGGAGCCCCCACCGGGAGGATGTACTGTTGTGTCCTACTGATTCACCTGTCAGTGAGGAGCGACCACCAGGAGGATGCAGAGCCTTCGTCCTACTCCTCCCGCCCCAACACTCCCTGCTGACATTGTGTTCGTATATTGGACAAAGCCGGATGTCCCCCCAGATGGATTCAAACCCACAATCTCTGCGGTGGTGGTGGGCAGCTATATACATTACCACTGCGACAACGAAAACGAATTGTTTTTTAAAATGCATTTTTTTTTTACATTTATCTTCACAAATGACAGCTCCCAATGCATCGATTTGCGGTGAGCTTGTAGATCTGCAGTCTTGGATGCACAACACCTATCTAAGTACTTACTTACTCCTCGTCGTCCCTTATGGGACACGACAGGTTCATCTGTTCCAGCTGGGTTTTTTTTCACTTAATTGATATTGAGAAAAAAAGAACGGAAAACAACACGCACAAAAAACAATCACAAAGACCAAAAAGAAAAGACCCAAGGGCTGCATTTGTCATACATTACAATAGTATGGTGGTGTCCAGCAGACATTTAGAGGGGCAGGTGCTCAAGTGAAAAAAAGGGCACCTTGTGCAGCGCATTTTGGGACGGGGAACCCATTTTGGTGCTTTAGCTATTGAAAAATAGCAGATCTACAAGCTCATAGCGCGCCACCGAGTGGCGCGCTACGAGCTTGTAGGTCTGCTATTTTACTTTAATTGAAGAACCACTGACAGAAACATATAGCTTTAGATTGTGGGGGGCCTAAATAATATAGTAGAAGCGGTTTTTTTTTATCAAGATTTGATCAATGTCACCATGGTCCACACACTACAAATTAAGGGGAAAAAAAGATTTTTCTTTTTCTTTTTCTTTTTTTTTAAGAGCAAAATTTCCAAAAGGGCAGGGGGTGCTCTAGCACCCCCTAGTGTCTATCTGTGCACGCCACTGGTGTCCAGTCTAAGGCCACCTTTGTGATGCGGTCCTGCTCCATCCTCAGCAGGTGTCTGTGTGTGTAAATCTCCTTGATGATTCTCCAGCTTCCTGCTTGTCAGCGACCAGGCAGGCAGTCGCATCATCGCAAATGATAGGCCTACAAGAATACAACATATCTTTGAACATTTTACTTGTACAGTAAACTGTAAAGCATTGTTTATAGAGCCATTCTCCAGAACCCTTATTGCAGTAGGTATCAATCGTTTTCGTGCTATAAGGACCCCCAGATCGATATGCGTTTGCCCGCAAGCTGTGTATAATAGAAACGATATAACACATTTTACTGAGGACCCCATGCAGGACGCCCGGTGGATCCTGACCCAGTGCTTGAGGGGAAAAATGGAATATAATTATATTCTTTCAGAGTGGACGTTTTTTTAAATGTTGCTTTTGGTCCCTGGAACAGTTTATTTTTTAGATGGGGGTCCGTGGCCAAATAGAGATAATTCTGGGGGTCCTTGACATGGAACACGTTGAGCACTATTGACATAGAAACATAGGTTTTTCAGAAAACTGTTAGGATTCAGAAGATTTCTTTTTAAATCGGCCTCAGTCCTAAATTAAAACATTTCTGAAATTATTTTGAAAAAATATATAATAATTTAGTTGTGATCGGACCATAGTTTTGACTGATTTTGTATATTTTTATTGAGTCCTTTGACAATCTTTTTAAATAATCCATTTAACCCAAAAATTATATTTACTTTACTCACTTTAAAAATAGGTCCCAAACTGCTGATTGGGAAACACAGCTGTAATTGATTTGAAGTGGTAATGTTATGATTGATCTATTGATTAGCTGTCTGGAGCTCCTCCCCTTGTTAAGAGCAGACATACTGCTTCTCTCAGGAGGCCCCAGCAGGTACACACACACACGCACACACACACACTTGCGCGCACGCACTCACGCACGCATGCACGCACACACGCACACACACACACACACACACACACACACACACACACACACACACACACACACACACACGTCACACACACACACACACACACACACACACACACACACACACACACACACACACATACACACACACACACCCCGCTGGTCCATCCATCCACCATCTGACCATTAGGAGGATGATGAGACAGACAGGAGAAGACAGGATGAGGCTCTGTCCCATTTAACATCTGTTAACCCCCTGGCTCCAGCATGTCAATGCCCAGTCACACACTAACAGTCGGGCAACCACTTGGCATTTCAACATTTCACTGTCCTATTGAAGACAGCTAGATCAATGGGAGTTATTGAAGTCATTGCTCTCAGGGTGATTCCCAACCTGTGGGCCGGGGCCCCACTGGCGGGCCTCAAGGGTATTGCAAGTGGGCGCCCAAATATAGCTGGCATACACTATGATTTTAATGATAATATAACGTTAATAATTAAAGGAACTACCGTAAAAACAAGTATACTAAACTGGTTCGATTTATCCGAGCCAGAACGCAATCAATTCATTGATCATTTAAAAAAAGAATGCACGTGGCCCACACATCTGACCACTTGTGTGTGAACAAGTAGGCCCGGATCCAGAAAAGCTTGGGAAGCGCTGCTCTGGAATCGATTGGTCTCGTGAAATCAAGCAAACACATTCAAACGTACTGCAAAACATACATTATATAGCCTGCCAGTTAGTGCTCAGTCTCAGTGAAAAGCTACATGTAACAGCTCTAATTCAAGGATACAGAAAGCAGTGCTCTTTGCTTTCTGCGAGGCTGCGGGGGTTGTGCACGGCTCACTGAAAACAGCCGATCTACAACCCACAACGCATCACAGCGCGTTGTGAGCTTTCTGAACGGCTATTTTCAGTGCAGACTCAAACCCAAGAAATGAAGCGTTACAGTTCCCAAGAGCCTTTTCTCAGTAGACCTGTCATCTCTCACCTCCAAACTCATTGACCGAGCAAATAAATAGATATTTATATGAAATCACTTATAGTTTTTAAGTCTTTGTCTTTGTTTGTCTCATTCACTGTCATTCTTTCCGTGACACACCCACCCATGTCCCTCTACACAGTATATCACTACAGTGAGAGCGAGGTGGACAACCAGACTACAGTGAACTCGTTTATCCAGACTCGCAAACAGATATATCACTCTGCTCTGACCCAACACCCCCTGCACACACGCACGCGCGTGCAGTGCACCCGTGTGCGTGCGTGCATGTGCAAACACAGTAGAAAGAGACCGTATAGAAGAGCAACAGACAGAGCAAGAAAAGGAGTCTTGTTTTGAAGCAGGAGAGGTTATTGTTCGCCAGATCCTAGGCAGTGGGCGGCACGACGTAGATTAGAGAGAAACATTATCTCTCCAGGGCCAGTTCATCAGGCCCAGTCTGGCCCGGGCCAGGCCCACATTGGCACAGGGCCCGCCGCAACTCCACTAGGTACTTCATGTTCTGAGTGGTTCTTGTCTCATGAGAACAAAGTGGTGTCTTGTTGGAGAGGGAGCGGGCCGGAGGGGTGAGTCCCAGTTCTCCCCCCTCGCCCCTCTTATCCTCTTTTCTCCTCCTCCAGCCCCACCCCCCCCCCCCCCCCCCCTCTAGCCCCCGGACCGGCCGCAAGGCTAGCGGAGTTCATTCCTGGCCACGTGTTGGCCATTACACTCCCACAATGGCCCCGTTATGAGCTCAACATTTAGAGTCCCATAAAAACATTATCCCAGTCTGACCTGAGATCAGATTCATACGAGGTTTCCACTGGACACACACTGGTCTGATGAACCCATTCTGACCTGAGATCAGATTCGAAAAATGTCAGTCGTTGTTCGATTTTTTTCAAAAATAGCAGACCTACAAGCTCGTATCGCGCCACTCGGTGGCGCGATATGAGCTTGTAGATCTGCTATTTTTCAATAGGTAAAGCATAACATGATGCCAACACCAAAATGGGTGCCCGGTCAGAATGGGTTATTGTCCAGCTCCTGGGATCATTTGTCCACTACCAACAAAGGCCCAGAGAAAACCAAAATGTTAACCCCCCGGGGTCTTTCCGAGGGACATTTTTCACATTCTGGCCCCCCACTCCTCCGTTATATACCCATCCGCCCTCGCGGTATACCACATTGGGCCCACTCTGACGTACTTCCCTGCAGCGGTATACCCACCCTGCCCACAGGGCGCTCCTACGCCGGCGCGGTCACAGGGAAGATAGTGCTGGCCTGTAAAATGGCCATTTTGTGTTTTTTGTTCACCCAAAGACCAAAACCAACAAGGGTGTCCATTGTTTCCTGTGTACATCACCATTTCATTTGTCACTGTTATGGACTTCAGGACCATCAGGCCCAGCCAGAACAGCCCTAACTCCCTCGCTCTCATAATATTCACTAACGTTCCCTTTTCCTGATGCTATATAACTACGGTCCCATCACAGCTAAAAGTCCCTTAATGCTCATTCTGTCTCTAAATATGGCCACTTCACGGCATGTACCTGCCGAGTGAATGGGCAAGGTCGTGCCAGCCTATTAGCCATATTAAAAACCCCTACCCATTATGGTAATTGGGGCTGGCCCTAATGCATGTATAGGTTGCTTAGCGGCCCATCTATTAGCCCTGATGGATGACTCTGTGATTAGCGCTGAGAGGTACATGCGGTACAGCCGTATCGCCCTGGCGCTCCCGCTCGCCTCCTCCGCTGCTTTCATTCACCCTATCAGACCTGCCCCTCCCCCTCCCCCCCCCCCCCCCCCCACCACACCCCACAACGTTGTGACCTCCTGCACTGGACACTCAGGTCAGGTTTATGCGTGACCCTCACCAATTGTTTACAGCTGAAGCCCAGGAGTGAACAGTGCAGGGAAGGACTTTTTTTTAGCCACACAGAATGAAAAGGGACTTGAGGCTTTCTTGGATCGGCTGAAAAGAAATCATTGGTTGAGTGCCATTCGGGGTCAAGACAAGAGCATGAGCCTCAAGGTTATGGAATGGCAGTCCCTCGAAAACACTGGAAGGTCACATGCATGTTAGATCCCGGCACTGTAGTCTGTGTTAAAAGAGAGAAATGAGAAATTATTTGCCAAAAATCCATAAAAGTCCATATCCTATATTATGATTAGCAAATAGGAGGGCCACTCTGTCTCTGACACAGCCATAACCATAGAAGAAGTTCACAACTATGCCCAAATATGGAGTGTGTTCTCCATATTTGAAGTCTAACTTCAATGTGTCGTCCATATACCATCAGCCACAAGAAAATGGCGAAAATGTACTCTGACAAAGCCCCCCAACACTATGACTCAGACATATTGGCCAGATCAGCGACGTAAGCGTGAGGGGCCGCTATATCCGAACCTCCAGGAAGTTAACATAACGCTGAGGAATTTACTAACAGTAGACAGTGGATGGGAATCCCTCAGGGAGCCAATCATTTGCACGTGAAAATATAGTGCACAGACGTGTCTGAAGTGTGTGTGCTGTGTGTGGGGGGGAGGGGTGCAAAATGAAAACATACAGTATCCCTAATTACGTGGTATAATATATGAATCACTTTTACTTCAAAAATCATTATCTGTATGTCTTCCCAATCGGCCTAAAGAACGTGACAGACAGTAGCCACGCAGAAACATCCAGAAATAAAGAGGCCATCTAAGCGCTATAGTTGAGCATCTCGAGTATACAGCGAGCTCTGGCTGCGAAGCAAGTACAAGTAATCACACTGATGACAGTGTTGATACTTCACTACAAGGTTTCAATTTAGCAGCCCATAAGGGAAGCGCTTCGCCCTGAGTATCCAAATCACATTTCATTAGATTTTACTATTTAAAAGCCTGCGTTGCGCTCTCTCATACCCCGATCCCTGTAGCCCCACGGCGTGCCCGTGTGTCCCCCTCCCCAATCCAGGGCTCCCATCGCCCGCTCCGTGAGCGGCCCTGACTGCCTGGGTCTCTCAGGGAGGAGAGCGCATTCTCCTTTCATCCCCTCTTAGAGGACAAACATCAGTCCCATCTCGCCGCCCATCCATATTCATGAGACGCTTATAAATATCTGATAGCAGCCTCGCTACAGCTGTTTAGCTCCAAGAGCAACGTATACAGCTCCACGTGCAAAGCGCACACAGACACAGACACACACAAGCACACACACGCACACACACACACACACACACACACACACACACACACATACAGACAGACTTGTTTTTTGCATGTGCATGTGCATGCACATACACATACAGGCACATAAACATTTTCTCTGGTGTGCACACTGCACAAACACATGCGTGCGTGCACGCCGTGCACACACACACACACACACACACACACACACACACACACACACACACACACACACACACACACACACACACACACACACACACACACACACATACACTTGGAAGTCCTCCCTCTCTCTCTCTCTCTCTCTCTCAATCTAACTCGCATACAGACACAGTAAACTGTGTATTCTTCATCGTATTTTAGCCACACACAATGCACATTTTACACACCCACACACACACACACACACACACACACACACACACACGCACACACACACACACACACACACACACACACACACACACACACACACACACACACACACACACACACACACACACAGACACACACACAGACTTGTTTTTTTTTCCCCTGGCATGTGCATGCACATACTGTACACAGGCACGTAAACATTTTCTCTGGTGTGCACACGCAAACACATACGTGCTCATGCACACACACATACTGTACACTTGGAAGTCCTCCCTCCCTCTCTCTCTCTCTCTCTCTCTCTCTCTCTCAATCTAACTGTCATACACAGTAAACTGTGTATTCTTCATCGTATTTAGCCACACACAATACACATATTACGCACACGCACACTCACACTCACACTCACACTCACACACACGCACACACGCACACACACACACACACACACACACACACACACACACACACACACACACACACACACACACACACAGACACACACACACACACACACACACACACACACACACACACACAATATACTGTATATTGATATATATTTTGTCTATGTGTATACAATTGAATTGCAGGTGAAGAGTAACTTTGTGTTGATTCGAAAATGGCAAAGGAATAACAATACGGCGAAGATGAAATGACACGAGAGGCTAATGCTGGCTTGTTGCATTTCTAAATACTGCAATCAATATAGCACTTCCTGGCTGGCAGCCAATCACTAGGTTACACTTCAGCCCTCTCACATTCAGTCCCAAAAGCTGACTCACTTCACTGTAGCCTATGGATGCCTCATGGCTCTGTTCTGTTAATGGGGAATACCACTCATTTTCAACATTAAACTATGTCATTAATATACGTTAGAGTTGTTGTGTGGAAATAGAAAAATAAAAGTCCCCCCCCCCCCTTCTGTGTAGCCTAAAACTTGAGGTCATGTGATCAGTGACATCATGAAGATGTACTCTGCAAGACAAAAAGTACATATTCGTGATTTTCGCATGATGACCCCAAGTTCTAGACCTCCAGTTCTAGGCTAAACAGAAGGGGCTTTTTGTATTATTTCCACACAACAACTCTAAGGTATATTATTAATGACATAGTTCAATTTAGAAAATGAGTGGTTTTCCCCTTTAAGGTGCACTGATAGGGCAATATCTACTAAACATAAAAATGGTCTAAATGAACACAATTCAAAATAAGCATGTATGGCTGAACAGTAATTGAATATAAGAAGTGCATGCAATATTCATGCTCAGGACATGCAAGACGAAACTCAATGAACACGTGATTTCATTCCATTGTACACCGCTGTCCCACAGCACACTATACAATGGTCTATTGTAGCATTTAGAATGTCCATGAACTGGCAGCAGGATAGCATCCTTAAAGACATGGTTCTATCTGGCAACTACCAACAGCCTCAGCCTCAGTGCACGTGCAGACATTTAGAGGGGCAGGTGCTCAAGTGAAAAGAAGGGCACCTTGTGCAGTGCGTGGAACCGGTCGGTTGCCTTAATAGTCTGAGATTTATAGATTTCGGGGCATAAATAATATATTAGAAGCTTTTTTTATCAAGAATTGATCAATGTCACCATGGTCCACATACTGTATAGTGTACACTGTACAAAAAACTAAACAAAAGAAAATACTTTTATTTTCTTCAAAAGGGCACATTGCTGTCCAGAGGGCAAAGGGAAGGTGGTCTAGCCCCACCTAGTGTCGATCTGTGCACGCCACTGTCACCCGATATCCAGACCGGAAGCAATAGGACTCTATGCACACAGAATAACTCTTCCTACTTCCGGGCCCCTTCTCTACTTCCTTCACAGGTGTAACTGATAATAATAATAATAATAATAATATTTATTTAATATTTATAATTTATATAGCGCCTTACAAGAAACCCAAAACTAAAACAAACAAACTAATTGCCAAAAGCCTGAATGAACAAATGTCTCTTCGGTGCGGATTTGAAAGATTCCAATGTAGGAGTCTGGCGAATAACTAATGATACTCATTAAGGCAGCGGCTCTGTTCCATTTAGTGTTACAGTGGTCCTCTCAAACCTTTTCATTTCAAGGACCCCCATAACTCTGAGAGTGTACACCCGGTACGGGGCCATTTGGAACCCACTCAAGGACACTTTGAGACTCACCTGTTTAGCAGAGTGTTTCCAGTGAGCCAACATGTACAATAGCAGCACACTGACTGTCTGTTTGACCAGAATGGAACAGAGCCTTCATTAGTATCATCGTTAACACCTGTAAAGGAAATAGGGAAGCGGCCCAGAAGCAAGGAAGCTAACGAAAGAAAGGGACGTGAGTCGCGTGACTGCACCATGACGCCCCATGGGTGGCAAACCTCGCACCGGAAGTTCAATGAAATGCATGGCAGTGAATGGAGCCGGCTGGACCAGCTCATGAACAAACACTATTTATGAAGATTGAGACGTTTGTCATATAATCGGTTCGGGAATATAAAAGGAAGATATATCACATGCTTTTCGATGTGCACAGTACATCGTTTAATTGAGATATTTCGATGTGCACAGTACATCGTTTAATTGAGATATCTAAACAGCGGCAGGTATCATTTCTGTCTCGAAGGGATTGGTGGTTTGGTTGCTAGACAGGAAACGATGGACAGTCTCACGATACTTGGGACGTTCAGAAACTTACTTTGTGCTCTTTATACCGAGCTATAAAACAGAGTGCACACATCGAAAAGCAACACAGCGGACAAATATGTCTTCTTTTATTTTCCAGAAGCGATTATTTTACAATGGTCTCAATCATTCAGAAATAGTTTCCTGGTAAGTTTCCCTGCCTGGAAGTAGTAGTAGTGTGCATATAGAGCCTATTGCTTGCTTAATGGATTTTTCTTTATCCGGAGGAATAATAATAGTAGCCATCATACAAGTTTCTAGTCTACTGTATTGTATATTGCTCCTGCGTGAAACACACATTAGAAGTGTACACTCTGTTTGGATGTTAAACCAGTGGTTCTCAATGAAGGGTTAAGGGACCCCAATGGGTCCTAGCCCATTCTGACCGGGCACCCATTTTGGTGTTGGCATCATGTTATGCTTTAGCTATTGAAAAATAGCAGATCTACAAGCTCATATCGCGCCACCGAGTGGCGCGATACGAGCTTGTAGGTCTGCTATTTTTTGAAAAATCGAAGAACGACTGACATTTTTAGAATCTGATCTCAGGTCAGAATGGGTTAATCAGACCAGTGTGTGTCCAGTGGAAACCTCGTATGAATCTGATCTCAGGTCAGAATGGGCTAGAGAGGGTTCCAGCTAAATGGTTGATAGTTAGGAACCAAATGGACGCTTACAGGTCTGTAACTCCAAAAGTGTACGAACGGAACCAAATGCGGACCTTTATAACGGTCCTTTAGTTTCATTTTCCTCAGAGTTAAATGAACACAGGATTCTACAGGGCCGTAAATTAATGCATATCAAAATGACCTTATAAAGGGTTGAGAATCACTGTCTTAAAAAATATATGGATTATGACTTTCACTATTAGCCTATATGCATCATCCATGCTTTCTGGACACTTTGCAGTGCATAGTGTTCAACACAGCAGTAAGTGTAAAGTATGTAAACTAGCAAAGTGAACTATGAAGTAAAGTAGACATTGTGCATTGCACACGTTCATTTGCAGCCCTGCCGCACTAGGGCATTACACTGCTACAGTACATGTACGGTACATGCAATAAAAACAGGGAACATTTTCGCAATATCAGCTCGGAGCCGGAAAAGGACGCGTAACCGTTTAGAGGTGTCTGGCGTTTTATGTCTTTGTTATTGAATATTTCAGGTTCCTCGCTCACATTATTTCCTGTTCAATCTCATATTCATTAAACTTTGTGCCTTTCTATTTTTCTCTGTTTTCATTTTCAGCCTTTGCGCGCCTGATGAAAAGCCTTCCTCACTTTTTTTTCCATAACGTTACGCGAGGTGGGAGCCTCGCAGCCATTTACAATGCAGAATCCTTGGGAGAGGAAAACAGAAGGGGCCTTTTTCCTGAGGCTCCAGATTAAAAAGGTGATATGCACACCTTCCTATCTCTGTCTGCTAGTAGCTCCCTAATCACATCCCTGGAACTGATACTGAGGCGCACAGAGAGAGAGAGAGAGAGAGAGAGAGAGAGAGAGGGTACGAGAGAAAATGAGAGGGACAGACAGAGAAAGAAGAGAGACAGGATAAGAGAGAGGGAGAGAGAGAATGACTGAGAGCGAGAGCGCAAGGTAGAGAGAGAGAGAGAGCTAGGATAAGAGAGGGAAAATTAGACAGAAAGAGAGAGAAGAGAGACAGGATAAGAGAGAGAGAGAGAGAGGGAGAGAGAGGGAGGGGGGGGGCACAATCTTGGAAATCAAATGCCACAATCCGCCTCGTGCTCAGCGAAGCACAGATACGGCGACAATGACAATATTCAAAGGTGACATTGCAATCAGGGGGATATTGGACAATGCTGGCACGGGTTCCTGCGCTCGCAGCAAGGCCCCCAAACTGCACTTCTGAGGAACTTTTCTGTTGGTTTTTATTTACCGGGAGCTAGCTAGCGCTTACGGTGGCTCCTTCCTTCTCCCCCTCCAACTCATTAGAAACATTAGAATTGCTGATGCCGGCAAGAAAAACACATTTTGCTTCTCGGTCTCGAGAATATCTTTGTTCTGTTTCCAATACAAATAGAAGGAGATTTAAATATCGCCCCTCTCTCGAGTGTGCCTGGGTGTGTGAGAGAGAGACAGCGAGAGAGAGAGAGAGAGAGAGCAGAGAGAGAGAGCAGAGAGAGAGAGAGAGAGAGCAGAGAGAGAGAGAGAGAGAGAAAGAGAGCGACTCGTGTGTGTGTGTGTGTGTGTGTGTGTGTGTGTGTGTGTGTGTGTGTGTGCACGTGCGCATGCGCATGCGCGTGCATGTTCAACCATACGATCACTTGTGTGTATGAAAAGATATGCCCTCATGAGAATGTATATGAGAAGTGTGTGTGTGTGTGTGTGTGTGTGCGTGTGTGTGTGTGTGTGTGTGTGTGTGTGTGTGTGTGCGCGTGTGTGTGTGTGTGTGTGCGAGCACGCGTGTGGTCGTGTACGTTTACATGACGTGTGTGTTCTTTCTGTTCCTTGTTGGACTAAATAATAAGCCAATATGCTGCACTGTGGACTATGCAATCCTCAGTGGACCCACAAGGATCTGTTTGGGTCCATGTTTACACTCTCAGAGTTAAATGAACACAGAGGATTTTACTGTGTGTGTATAGTATAATACTAGTATCAACAAAAGCAAACAGAGGAGGCTGGGTCACAAATGAGCTTGCATTAAAATGTTAGCCACAAAGCTATTTAGCAACAAAGGTTTTCACAGCAATGATTACATTTGCGTAGTAGTTTAGCTGGCTCGTTTAGAGTACTTTTAACACTCAGGGATGGATTAACCCCCACTGGCCCCTGGGCCAGTATTTTTTCGGGCCCCCCCCCCCCCCATAGCGTGCGTGCGCGTGAACAAGTGGAACCAAATGGACCCTTGTCGATCCGTTTGGTTCCATTGCTAGACTCTGTGAGCTAAATTAACATACGTATACGTACGGATTTCACAGTTTAGATTGTGGTGCCATGTAGGGGTGATATGAAATAAGCTTACCCTAATCACAGTAAACATCATGTCTTCCGTCATTTTCAATCACTCCAGTCACTTCAGTTCAGCACAGCTGAGGTGTTGTCTATCAACGAGGATTCTCTGTGCTGCGCACTAACACATGTGATTGAGTTCAAACGTATACGTTGCTGCATGTGTGCATTTTTACTACCAGCTAACCTAAGCCTACCAAATGTATTTATTTTACAGCAGTTTTTAAGTGGTGCAACCACTTCTACATCCAGCATACAATGTCCGTGTACCTGTGTACCTGTTTGTGATGTACCTGTGTGAGCACGAGTGGTGTGCGCATGCGTGGAATTGGAACGAGAGAAGTATGTGACATGGCTGCCACCTGCTGGACGCAAACGATACAGAGAAGAAATTGGAACGATACAGAGAAGAAATTGGAACGATACAAATTGGAACGATACAGAGAACCAATAGACGGGAGTTGCACCACTTGGTTCACACTGGTGTGATTTTTACTTGAATGTATAGTTTGTGTGTTTACATCATTCAGTTGATAAAACCTTTATAATTATAAAAGCATTTTAGTAAATGTACTCTGCTTTCATGCCAGAAGACTGTAGATCGTGCTGAAATCCTATATGTAGCCTATTGAATCGAGGATCAATGTAATCATTTCCGGGAAAATAAATTGCTGTAAAATTGAATTGTGACACCAATAATCGGAATTGAATCGAATCATGGGACACCCAAAGATTCACAGCCCTAGTGCGGCAGTGCCAAGTTCTGTGGGTACTTGAAATTAAAAAAAGGTTGTAACCAGGTATGGATTCAGTCTTATGTTGGCTTGTATTGGGCTATGTGATAAAACTTAGATCCATTTGTTTCTATCTACTGTGATGGCCCCCTGGGCCTTTAGTCAGGATTCTGCGTGTGAGTGATTACTGCCTGGGAAGGGAAGCATACCATTGTTGGGTTCATGATCCGGTCGGGAGTGGATGGTAACTTACGTCGTGTTGTATTCACTGGTTTGTAGTCATCAGTCCACAGACTACAAACCGGAATCAGAAGTAGGCCTACCCAAAATTCCCTGTGATCAAGGGCACACAGTGTTGGTTTTGCGGGTGGAGCCAGAGGCAATCAGGGGAAAGGGAGACACCTGGCCAGTGTCTCCTCAAACACTATAAAAGACCTGCTCTGTTCATGCTCTTTCTGCTCATTCCTCCTCTGGCTCAGGCTGCAGGAGCAAGCACCTTTGTTTTTGTAGCAGTTTGTTAGTTAAAGGTATATTCAGTGATTTCACTTAATTCAAATATCACTTATTTTTTTGTTTTGTTGTGATAATCCTCTCTACTATAGAGTGTGCTGGCCATATAAGGAGTTCCTCCCTGTCCCCAGTTAACCCCTGGGGGTCAAAAAACCTTAGGTTTCGTTTTTGACTCTGCAAGTTTAAGTTACTAAAAATGAATTGCTTAATTCTTCACTTTTCATACATTTGTTAAGAAAACACTTTTTTGCTTGAACTCCAGTGTGGTTTCCCCTTTTTTGGTGTGGCCTTGGAGCCAGGCCATAACACTGCCCAGTGATGGTCATTTGGCTAAAATTTGTTGAATTAGTTTTAAAGGTATATTCAGTGATTTCACTCAAAAAACCTTAGGTTTCGTTTTTGGCTGTGGGACCCAGCCTTTCGTCCAATCAGGATAGAGAGTCAAAAACGAAACCTAAGGTTTTTTGACCCCCAGGGGTTAACTGGGGACAGGGAGGAACTCCTTATATGGCCAGCACACTCTATAGTAGAGAGGATTATCACAACAAAACAAAACAAAAAGTGATATTTGAATTAAGTGAAATCACTGAATATACCTTTAAACCTTCGAATGGCCCAAGAGAACAAAAAAACCCTTCACTGCTTTTGTAGAACTTCGGATCAACCTAATTTTCAGTACAGGCGATCTCAAATGGACTACAAATGCAGGACAGAGGCTATAGTAGTCTTCTGAGCCCAAGTCGACATTAAACCACAGGAAAGTTTTAAATGCAAGAGGGGAGGAAAGTCAAGAGAGCAGAGCAAGAAGCTGAGAATGAATTTGAAATTAGACTGAAGGAGAATAAGTAGACATTTGAGCTGGTGGAGGACAGAGAGAGAGAGAGTCCGACAGAGATGTGAAATTCAGGAATAGCATTTTGACACTGTAAATGAAGAGAGGGAAAGGATTGGTATAGTGCGGGGTGGGTAGAGACAGGGAAAAGGGACAGACAGAGCGAGAGAGAGAGAGACAGAGGAAGGGGTGGGAGAGATTGAAGCTAGCTATAGTGTCTCTCATTAGCCATGCAGAGCGTCTTGGCTCCTCTCCCACACCTCGCGGCTCATCACTGCCAGCGCACCCCCACCTCCAGCAAAACCCTCCCCCTCTCTCTCTTCTCCCCCTCATCCCACACACCCCACCCCTGTCTCCCCCCTCCCAGCCCCTATAATCACGCCTGCAATCACAGCCTCTAATTAGGTTAATTAATTTGTATCAGCCCTTGTAGGGACTTGGCTGATGAGGCAGCCATAATAGCGTTAGGGCTTACACCCAACCCTCCCTCCCCCCCCCCCCCCCAGAGTGAGATGGAGGAAGAGAAAGAGGGAGACAAGAGGGTAAGGAGAGGGGGGGCTCTGAAACCAACCCGTCTGTGACAAGACCGAGCTATAAAACATGGGGTGCTCGTTGCCACACCCCAACCACCCCCTCCAATCCCACCTCTCTCTCCTAAACACCCCCTGCTTCATTTTCCCCACACCACCAACACCCCCCCCCCCCCCCCCCCCCATACTCTTCTTAATATTCAAAGGGAGACACTGACACCGAAATAGTGATATATGACCAAT
>NC_139698.1:53398135-53453135 GCF_964188405.1 Protomyctophum parallelum
TAGCGCTGCACTAGGGGGGAGAGGAGGGGCCGGGGGTGACGGACAGATCGATGAGATCCAATCAGGGCGTGCGCAAATCTCAGCCGCGACCCGCCCCTCTAGACCAGAAACCTAACACGTTAGCTCAGGCTAGGCATTTAGCAGACACTCTTAATCCAGAGTAAGCAAGGTATAAAGCATGAGTTACATCAAATGCATACAGGTTATGTGTTTTATATGTTATATTCACATTGGAATAAAAAATTTGATAACATTAAACATAGGCTACTGCATGTCTGCATCACCACGTTTACCTTTCTATTCAGTCGATATTGCCCTATCAGCATGATGGTTGATTCTATTTCTCCGTCGGATCTTCGTCAGATCGTCAAGCCAGCCCATCTAAAATGAACACAACAACAAAAAAGGACAATAAGTCGATGAACAGCTTTCATTCTCTATTCCAGAAAAATGACCTAATGTATTCATGGATGCATCTGAGATTATTGCTGAACACTTCCGATATCTTAACTCATATTTCTCCAGATATGAACAATGACCGATTGTATTGCACCCCGTACTCTTAACCAGGCTGCACTTTCATTCAGAAACAGCTACTACAGTATGTACCAGGGTCAATGTCATGCCCTGCAGCTGAATGACTGCCATGGCACCCCCCACTCCCCTACCCCTAAATGGCTGTTCCTTCTCAAAACCTCAAGGTCAGTAGTTGGCGGTGGGGGTTGGGGGGGGCGGGCAAACAGGATGCCTACGTGAAAAAGTCAACGAACGAAGTGCACGTCTTCGGGACAATAGTGGAAGGCCTTGTCTATATCTTTAAAATCAGACGGTCGCCCACAGGGCCCACCCCCTCGAGCCCCTGCCTCTCTTCGCCCTCTTAGCCTAAGATTTCTGTTCCTGGGGAGGGAAAGAAAGGAGAGCTTTGGGAGAAAGGAACAGTGGCCCATCTGTGTTTGGGTCACACAGTGGCAGACGGGCCCCGGAAACTGCGCACAACGTTTTGACCCCTGGGCTCTCCTCAAGCATCCCCCCCCCCCCCCAGTTCATCTCCGCTGGTGGACACTGGAGGTCCTGAAGGTCCCGATGCCGGCACGCTCGCTTAGCGCTGTGACGCAGTAGGAGGGGGCAGTGAGGGAGAGAGAGAGAGAGAGGAAGGCGAGGATAAGAGTGGCGTGGGATGTCAGCAAAGGACGTCAGTCACTCTGTCACTGGGTAGAACATAATTCTGGCATGAATGGTCAACACTCAAAATGCCAGCAAAGGGTCTTGCTCTGCTTTGTGTCTGTGTATGAGAGCCTGCATTTGTGTACAGAGACAGAATTGAAGGTATGCATTTGTAACCAGTAAGACGCCCTGAGGGCGATGTCTCGCTGAAACAACAGAGCTTCTTAATACAGCAAGTTAAGAAGCAGGAGTTAAACTATTAATCTGGTGGCCAGATGTAGAGTTGCTGGCCGGCTCCATATGCAGATCTAGGTGATGATCCAGTCTTCTCCATGTATGGCTATCCAGGGTTTGATGAGGTCAATGTTGTGATCTTCATATATGGAGACGGCCATACGTATATGTAATGGAACGTGTCACGAGGCGTGACAGACCTGAAATGCAGGTTTTCATAGTGGTCACATAAGGGTATTGTTTTAAAGTTTGGGGCTTATAATTTCACCAAAACTGTGATAATCAATTGATATAGCCTGGGGCTTTAGTAAGAGTTCAAAACAAAACAGAGCAGAGCAGAGCCTTTAACAGAGTGGTAATGACAGAGTGCAACCCAGGCCAACATCCACACATCACTCTTCCTCCTTTTTGGCCCGTTCCTCAGCAGCTGGCCTCACCTTTGCTCTGGTCAGCAGTGTCCCAGCCAGGGCCTCCGGGCCCTTTGCCTCCACCCCCTCCAACCTCTCCCCGAGCCTGGTGACATTTTCTGACTGGCTCCCTCTCCTCCCTCCTTCCCCCCCCCCCCCCCCCATCCAGTGGCTCCTGGGAGAGGCTGATGGATGGGCCCTGTTTATGAAGCTGCTGCCACCACAGTGATCAATCAAGCCGGGGAAGGCTGTGATCTGCTGCTGGGCGCCCGGCCCTGCAGTCTATTCCGACACTCTGGGGCTGCAGGAACTCTGCAGACACCTAGAACGCTCTGTGAGCTTGTAGATCAGCTATTTTTGCAGCGCGCAGCAAAGTAAATCAGGCATCACTTTTGTCTGCACTTATTGCCCGATCGCATAGCTATGAAGGAATACCAAAAATAGAACCATGCGTGAATGGCAGATCTACTTCTAGGCTGAGAGGTACATGACAGAAATGACACACACAAAAATGCCAGTCAGTCAGTTAAAACATTATAAACAATAAAGAAGTTGGTCATGGTTCTACAAACTATCAAAAGTTTTAAAGCGAAAGTGAATTGTACTGCCTTTAGCCTGTCCTAGTCTACTTATCTACCAATATCTTGTCACAAATTTCATTCCATTCCCAGATAAGATTTGTGAGGAACACCAGTGCCACCTACTGGTACAACAACAACCCACACCACTGACAGTGAAACTACATCTACTGTATGTGAAGTACAAAATGAACTTTCACTGTAATGTCAGAATCATCACAAATCATTTATTTTTTTACAAACAAAAAAATGGTCTGTTAAATATGTACAAAAAACTGCATATCTCACTGCCACATAAACACCTTGAACTGAAATCACTGTTCACAATGTTTTGCTTCTGTTAAAACTCTGGTGTTCAAAACTCCTCATAGCAGATACATGTCACTCAGTTCCAAAGATGAATGAGAGCAAAGATATGTCAAAGGTCACCTAGAGAACAACTGGTTGGTTTACATGGCTTGCTTCAACATTTTCATATAAACCAAGTCCTATATACTTTGCAACAGGACGAGTTTTCCTTGAAACTTTAGACATGTTTTTGAAAACCCTTGCCTATAACCAAATGTGACTGTAATTATATCAGAAATGTTCTTTTGTGAAGAGCACATACAGTCCCATGTTTTATGTTCCATGGGTTAACAACGGTCCAATATTCAGCAATGAGTATGGTACATATCTCCCTTAACGTTTCCGCTTGGCCTCAAACTTGTAGATGGCAGCAGCATTGGGTGTCTCCTTGCTAACTTTTACTCTCTTGATCTTATCCTGGGGAACAAAGGAGACAAAAACAGTACCATTTGAAATATGTCATCATCATCACATATTCACTCTCAGAAAATGCTTATGGTAAACGGGAAATAAAGCATGCATCCAAATCCATCCCACTTGATTTTGCCTAAAAATCAGTAGAGCAGGGAATTTCGCCTCAGTTCTAAAATATATTTGCTTGGGACGTGTCTCCTCACCTGTAAGTCTTTGCGGGTCTGGATCTTCTGGCTGATGACAAACATCTTCTTTTCCCTGTCAATCCTCTGGGACAGGAGTTTGTACTGGTGCCTCCTCTGTTTGGCTAGCCTCTACAGGTATGCAGGGAAACATCAGGAGTTAAAGGGCTATCCACACCAACAACCATTAATGTTGTTTTAATAAAGACGTGAGGTGGTGAACAATATTGCTGAGATCACGTTCAGGGGGATTTGAACACTCACAGCCAATCAAAATCCTTCAGAATGTACAGGATACCACTCAGATGCAACACGTTTACAGAACATTATTGTCTAATATAGACTGAAGTAATTAAAGTGGATTATGTTTGCATGTTTGAAGTTGTAACACCTGAAATCAATAATATCAGAATTCAGATATAGCCTGTGGGGGAGTGCGGGCCGCATTAAGTGAACCGGCAGTTGCCCATGTATGCACTACAGTACTGAGTACACTACATTATACAGTACCACACAATCTACAGAGGCCCATGCTGTGTGCTCAGAAATAGTGGCTGGTGTGCAAGGACTTTTTTCGGTGATCCCTTTGGAAGTGTGTTTGACTGTACCCTGTACTGATTACATTTCTGTTTGACTGTACCCTGTACTGATTACATTTCTGTTTGACTGTACCCTGTACTGATTACATGTCTGTTTGACTGTACCCTGTACTGATTACATTTCTGTTTGACTGTACCCTGTACTGATTACATGTCTGTTTGACTGTACCCTGTACTGATTACATTTCTGTTTGACTGTACCCTGTACTGATTACATGTCTGTTTGACTGTACCCTGTACTGATTACATTTCTACCAATAAAGTAATCAATCAAGTGTCGTCATACTTTCAGACTGCCAGGTTCTGTAGCTCCCTTGAGGGTCTTAGTCTCCAGAGTGTGCAGTGTTGGTCGGTTGAACACCCGGTCCACCAGCCCTGGGTCTGTGTTCAGATGGCTGGCCAAGTCAAATGACTCCACTGGAAAACACAGCACAACTACAGTAAGTTTCCCCCGGAATTGCATTATGTCTTAACCCGTTCTGACCTGAGATCAGATTCATACGAGGTTTCCGCCGGACAAACACTGGGTCTGATGAACCCATTCTGACCTGAGATCAGATTCTAAAAATGTCAGTCATTCTTCGATTTTTCAAAAATAGCAGACCTACAAGCTCGTATCGCGCCACTCGGTGGCGCGATATGAGCTTGTAGATCTGCTATTTTTAAATAGCTAAAGCATAACATGATGCCAACACCAAAATGGGTGCCCGGTCAGAATGGGTTAAAGATGGAGTGTCCACATAAAAGCATGATTTTAAAAAAATACGTTAAGGTCCCCACACACAGAGTGCGTTTTTCGGATTTTTAGCAGCCGTTTCTCCATCGATTTTCCGAAAAACGCGGCCGGTGTGCAACCACCTTTACTGTACACTTTTTTGGAAAAAAAGTTATTCCTCCTTATATTATAATAATACCTGCTGATCATGTTTTAGGGTGGAAACGACTCGTGGCACTCCATCTTTAACCCATTCTGACCGGGCACCCATCATGTTATGCTTTAGCTATTGAAAAATAGCAGATCTACAAGCTCATATCGCGCCACCGAGTGGCGCGATATGAGCTTGTAGGTCTGCTATTTTTTGAAAAATCGAAGAACGTCTGACATTTTTTTAATCTGATCTCAGGTCAGAATGGGTTAATCAGACCAGTGTGTGTCCGGTGGAAACCTCGTATGAATCTGATCTCAGGTCAGAATGGGTTAAGAGTCAAAGAGCAGTTTGCTTTGACAATCAAAATAACGCTGGCGTTACTCTACCTTCTTTCCTGGAATCCACAAAGAAGGTATGCTTGTTTTTCTGTTTACCATCAGCCTCCAGAAGATGGAGCTCTGCTTTCAACCTCTCGATTTTCTGAGGGAGAAAAAAAAAGGAAATATTTCATTTGACACTTATTTTTTTGTATTAGCATATATTGCTTGCAATACATTGTAAATTTCTATTCAGAACAGGGTAATGGGAGGACATCAAATCTTAGCAGATACATTCCATCACATAGAAAAGGTCATGCATTGCTCCTCACAACAACAACGCATAACGTAAAGAAGTATTCAAACATTTGCATTTATCATAGTTGAAAGCAATCTTTCTTGACCTCTTACCTTAGCCTCAGAAACCCTCTTCATCTCCACATATCTGATATCCTGTGTTCTCATCAGTTTCTTCTGCTCCTCTGTTAGCACTACGTCATGCGTCTCCTTATTCTTGGTATGCACACCATCCTGTCATCATAGCAGAGTACAGGGGACATGTCAAATGTTGTATAGCACTGGTTCTCAAAGTGGGGTCCAGGCAGGGTGCTTCAGGGTTCCTTGGGAAGGGGGTTCTAAATGGACCTTTACAGGTCTGTAACTCTGAGAATACAGTCAAGTGATATTGTACATATCGTATGTTTAATTTGTAAGTCATGTTTCCACACAAACTGGACAATGGAGCGAGGTTGTGTTACCTGCAGCTGGGAGCTGATCATGTTGAAGTAAAACTCATCTGGGTTTTTATCCAGGGCTTTCTTGCGCAGGGCAGAAAGAGTGTTCTGTTTTTTGTGGTAGTCACTATAAAATAAATAACAAAACATCAACATCAATCATGTGATTAAACCTGAACCACTTTCTACCTGGTAGTGTCCCTATTTATAGGCTAAACTAGCCGCACGAACAGAGCCTTCATTAGTATCATCTTCACAGGAGCGATGGTACTAATGAAGGCTCTGTTCCATTCTGGTCAAACAGACTCAGAGTGTCGCTATTGTGCATGTTATGGCTCACTGGAAACACTCTGTTTGTGTGTAAATAGAGCCCACTTCAATGTTTAGTACTTTTTTTACTATGATTTTAGATAGACAAATTAGTCAGCAGTTGACAAAGAAAATCCATGATGAAAATGTATACACGTACTCTGCACGGAGTTTGTAGTCCTTCTTCTTCTCCAGAAATCCCAAATGATTCCTGAATCCAGGCTGGTAAGGAAAATATGAATAGACATTATGTATACCGTTACATTTACAGTGTTTGAGTTACTTCCAAAAATTTTTGTTTCATCTGTATTCAACCTAGTAAATATGAAGACCACAGACAGCATATGCAGGCAGTTTAGCTGCTCAGCTAGCTAAGATGCTATAGTCAACAAAAACAGTGAATAATTGCTCACCTGAGATCTTTCATGGTGGTTTTTCTGTTTGGATTTCAGCGCTTTCCTGAACGAGGACATGTTTATAAATCGTGCCTAACTGTAATGAATAAAATAAACTATTTAGGGTAGAACAGAGCAGAGAATGACAAGTGAGTGCTTCCTTTGCTTAGAGTAGACACGTGGGTTGACTACGGAAGCTGTATTGTTCGTTTCTCGCAGATTCGAGAAACGAATAAAAAAGAAAACCTCTAAAATGTAAACTTAAACTTGCGACCAACCCATACATTGTTTCTAGTGTACTGATTGATTATAAATTTGATTCCTGAAACTTCATGACTAATGTAATCATCATACTGTATTGTATTCTGTTTTGGTTTTTTTGTACAACTTTATATTCAACAGTAGGTGGCACTGTTGTCCACATTATGCAAATCAAATCACTGCCAGTTCCACAGACGGAATTTATACTTTAGTTTAATGTTACTTAATAGTAATCTATATACATGACCGTATAAACAGAGTGCAGATATGCATTATATAATCATACATTCATCAAAATAATACAGTTTTAACAAACACATAATGTTGACAGGTCAATTTTTGATATTTAATTGTGCAAATTTGTGCTTTCATGGATCAAGCAATATTGCCATTCCTTATTTTATTGTATAAATCCCAGACCAGAAAGCCTGGCCTGAACACGGCTGAGAGCCACAACAAGTGAGGCTCATCACATTGATGAGTTGATAGGCAAAGGTTTTGAAACACAACATTTCTGGTCATCATAATGAGTAATGACTGCTTGCATTTGCCAGGAGAGCCTTGTTAACAACTAAGTTTGTGTTTTTTGCAAGTCACTTGTAGGCTACTGCATGTCCCTGCTTAGTGTTTTTGTTTCTTTCTTGATTCAAACCTAGACAGATGATATCTAATGAAAGTGAAAACATGAACATATTGTGAAGCAAAAACCGAACCAGATTTAATTCATATCAAAATTGTTACCTAAAAAGGGCTTGCACGCAACATACTATACTAAAAATAAATATTGGACTAGATTAGGCTACATGTTGCAAAGAACTTACAGTAACCTAAATGTCTCCACAATGAGCTTTACTTGAATGCCAGCACAGCAGGCAGTTGTACCAGAGTTTTTCCAAATGGTGGATATCTCATTTTGTGGACACAAATCTTCACACAAGTTCCTCTCACTGAAGTGGTTGCATGACAACAGCATGCTTTTGCGGGGATGGGGGAAGATGCTGACGGGGTCACTCACCACGCTCCCTTGGGGAACGCCGCTCTCTCCACTTCCTGACACAATATTCCAAGGAGAGACAAAGACAAAGCCGCAGTGGCACCAGTCCCTTAATCTCACCCAGACTCCAAAACTCTTTGTGGATGTGGAAAGGACGCCAAAAGGAGGAAGAGTGATATTCCACTAAACAGCCATTTTCCCCTCACTATCCCCACCTCCCCAGCGTCCGCAAAGAATGTGTTTTATATGTGTGAGATTTCTCCCGGCATGCAGAATGTTCTGCGGGAGAGATGAGACCCTGTGAATGGGATCACTGTTTCCACATTATGTCACAAACATGTTTGTCAGTCTGATGATGCCTAAATGACCCTGATCCCAGAGAGGGCTCCGGCCCGAGGCCCGACTTCAGCCGCTCGCCCGCAAACATGTGTTTAACGGGGCAAACACAGACAGGCAGTCAAGATTTACGGGTCGAACGTGTCTGCGTTCTGACTTACAGGGCTCCTTGCTGTTTAATTCATGTGAGTATTCATCATTACAAGTGAAACGCCATGGTGAGCCACAGTGGGGGTACCGTAAATACTACTCTGGAAATAGGAGGCTTGTAACAAGCTGATGCAAGACCGGGGGAAGCACAAGAGGTTGTGGTCTCTTCAAGGGTCAGTGATAAGAGGAATGCCCTAGTGGGGCAGATGGATAGCCTCTTGGTTTTCTAATACAACCCTGTAAAAATAACACTGCTGACATAAGACTGCTGGATTTGGGCTGAGCTCAGGCCTCTGGTATGTTCCCCATCCCCGACCATGGTTGGCCATCATGTGCGGCAGGGCCAACCCTGTCAGAAATGTCCTACGCAGGATTCCCCCCCATGTCTGGTTCTGGTTGCCTCTATGAACATTCTCACATCAAACTCTTGACTTGCAGTGATAGACTAGAGGTACCATTTAGGAGCTCGTTCACGTGTGAAATCAACGCCATAGGCTGAGTCAAAAGTCAGACTGCAACAAATAATTAACCTCCCTTACTGTCCCTTACTGTCCCCTCTTGTTACTCAGGAGCCAACCTTCGACTGTGCTGCGGGAGCAGCAGCTCCTGGATGGGATCCTCAACCACAGCCTCCTGTAAAACGTAAATCGTCTACAATTAACTGCCAGTCTGGTGCTTATTTTCCCTGCTGGAGTTGGGGAGAGGGTTTGAATATTACAGCATTATCTGAGACTGTTTTATACTGCAGACACACAAAGCACTGGGATGGAGAGAAGTAGAGGGAGCTCAGACATGGGCAATATATTTCAATTTTGCATGGTCACAGTTCTGCGTATTTCCCCTAGCAGCTGTTGTCTAAAGCAGTGGTTCCCAATCTTTTTAGCAGAAGAAATTACAAATTTTGCCCGGGACCCAAACTAGTGAAAATAGCAGCTGAGCTTTTATAATGACTATTTTCACTACTTTTTAAACATTTGTTTTCTAATTTATGGATTTTTTTATGAAATTACTGAAGAAATCATTGAATTTGTTTTGAATTCATGAATCATTTAGCATTTTTTTTTAAATGTTTTGAAATTTTAATAATTAAAAACAAAATGTGGGAAACAAAAATGAAAGGGACCCATAAAATGTGTTTGTGACCCACAAATGGGTCCCAACCCACTGTCTGGGCAACACTGGTCTAAAGGGTGATGACATAGTAATGGCAAAAACGACCACTGGCGAAATCATCGATTCGATACTACTTTATTGATGATTACAGTATACTGGCATTACTACACTTGCACATTTCCCATTATGAAAATACGTGCACTATTCTAGAATAAACATACCAAGACAGTGATATCACAATGGGAAATGTGATGAACAATTAAATTGAGGAATTTGTAGAACCGGCCTCAGGTCTTAAAGATATAACAACATTTAGGCTTTCTTAATGGGTTAAGTCAAGTGCTCAATCCACCAATGACTGACAGCAGTTGATGAAGCGGACAGTAAACATGATCACATGAAACATGTTCAGTCTGTGCTGTCACTTAAAGTTACTTGAGAGCAGTCTATTGAGTTTATAACATATCATTAGGTATATTATGTGTATGGTATTATAACGAAGAAATAGGATAATTGAATGACACTAACTAAATCAACCTCATTTAAAGTTTCTACAATGTACAGTAGGCTCTTTGAAAGGCTACATGGAAACAACAAACAATTAGGGATGAGATTAAGGGCAGATGCTATGCCAACCATCTTTGCACATGGCGTCAGACTGACCCCATGAAGACTGGACCCAGTCTTGTTGTCATAATAGTTATAATAAATAACTTGATAAATCCACATGCTCATACTCTATCAAGTAATTTTAAGTATGACAAAAACGGAACAACAGCTTGGTGGCTATATCTCCCGCACTATCATATTGACTTCCCTGCCACAAAGGGAGAGGGTAAGAGAGCCTATTAAGGGCACTGTTGTCCTGAACACTGTCAAACACAGTTTACACAAAGTAAACACATTTCTGTGCTTTGATGGGCTAGATAACACACCAGTTGCGAGCTTACTGATGAATCCTTAGTCCAATTGTTCTTTCATATTTTCTTTATAAGAGACCCAGGCCTCTTCCACCTAATCATGGACACAAGCGTGTGGGAAATTATTTGGAATACGTTGCATATATCCCAGATCACCCAGCTGTTTAGGATTTGAGCTAGAGCTGTGCCTGCATATTCAGCCAACAATACAGATGTACCATATTCAAAAGTTTAGATGCTCATCTAAATTATAATTGAGGTGTCAAATACACTGTCCCACCCATTGCCTGCCCCTCTTGGTTGCTGTTGCTTGGTTTGACAACATCCTGAGCATCCACTAAGATTGACTCGTGTTGATTTTCAATTGTCAATTCTTATTTTAAACTTGGCTTGGCTTTTCTTTGTTGTAAACTCAGCATAAACAACCAGAAGGTGGTCGGAACCATGGCGAAATAAGGCAGATGGAGCCTGCTGGTTGGTCGGTCAGAGACCAATCAGAGGGCTGAGAACATATTCTAGACATTTCTCACCAAAATAAACCTTAAAATCACTCCTTTTAATCCCAGGTCATCTGAAATAGAATCAACACCACTTGAGGTTCTGTATGATCCACCATTCCTGTAAAAGTATTTACCTGATGGTTGTGAATGGTGGTGACACAACTCTCTCAGTTGATAGCTTAATTTATACCTCATTGCATGACCCTTTCGAAGTGTTGCGTTAATTGTTTTTTCACTTAAACTGTTTAACTGGTTTTACGGTTAATATATCCTTAACTCGACAATGGCCCATTTTTATGCTTCGATGGGCTAAAGATGACACCAGTTGTTGTGACCTTACTGATGATGGTACTGTATCTTCATCCTAAATTGCATCCACACTCACATGATACAACAATGGGTCTGTTATTTTTCCATCCATCCATCTTCAACCGCTTATCCGTAGTCGGGTCGCAGGGGCAACAGCTCCACCAGAGTGCTCCAGACTTCCCTCTCCAGAGCAACATTAGTGACTTCCTCCTGGGGGATCCTGAGACGTTCCAAGGCCAGTTGGTCAATGTATTTCCTCCAACTGCGCCTTGGTCTGCCCCGGGGTCTCCTCCCAGTGGGACGTGCGTCGAGGACCTCCCTAGGGAGACGCCCAAGAGGCATCCTAACCAGATGCCCGAACCACCTAAACTGGCTCCTCCCAGACGGGTGGCAGTGAGTGAGTTATTTTTGAGCATTCTATTTGATCTGAAGTGCAAGGCCATGATGCACATTATAGCTAAGCTAATTTGACTCAGGAGTTTTCAAAATGCCATATCGTATTAGTGTACTAAATTTCATTTGGCAAAGCATGCATGACAGTTATCTGGTTAGTTGCAAAAGCTTATGTTCGCACTAGGCTTAGTAGGTAGATTCTAGTAACTACCTATACTGTATACACAATGTTAGTGATGTTCAATATAATCGGTAGCGTATCAAAATCGGCCATATCATCCATAAAAATGCCATATCGGTATCGGATCAGTCTCAAAATAATCCAGATTATTTTCACAGATATGATGACGCAATAATAGTGTTACCGTCAATGGTTTTGTACTCTCAGAGCAGCCGGTCTGCCTGTCTCTGTCTCTTTAAGAGCGTCAGCTGTTAGTGAGGATCGGTGGGCTTATCTACTTTCACCAGCAAAACAAAAATTCAAGTTCAATATAAATGTAATATAATAATGTAATATATCGGAATCGGACAATATGACCCTGCAAATAATCAGAGATTGGTCATAATTTCAATATTTTGCATCTCTACACAATTTGGTTGCCATACGTTTTTGTGCCAGACTGGTAAGACATGTTCACAATGACGGAATTACTATAACCAATTCCCACCGTCCAGTATGCAATTCTATTGTTTATTGTTCATTACGGATCCCCATTAGTCCTCACTACAGTGAAGACTACTCTCATACAATCAAATTAAAACATAATACAATGGAAATTCTGCCATTACATAGTTAAAACAAAACAAAACAAAAATTGAATATTTCAGTCTTCATACCTTCTATAAGGGAAGAAATCTTCTGCCTGGTCACCCAGCCTGCAACTTGTTCAGGGCGCAGGCACACCTCACAGGGCACAAGGCTGCTGCGTTCTGATGATGGCACACCTGCCTTCTTCTTTTTTCTTCTCTTTTTCAACGTTTTTCAATGTTGAGACACATTCCCACTGAATGACACTTCTGTTGGTTCCTCCTTGGTGCAAGTGTCATCTCAGTGTTGCAAAACTGCTAACACACACACAGATTAATTTAACTCAATTTAGTTATTGATTCAATTTTGCTTTTCAAAGCTGAGAAATAAACAGATTCAGCGTGTCACACCTATTTGGGAAGAAGGGCACCAGTGAGGGACTCATCTGACTATCTCTCACATGATGAATAGACAGGCTTCTCTCCTCTAATTTGTTGTGTGCTGTCGTACGGGCCTACGCCTCATGAGTGTAAAATTAGAATTCATAATTAAGAGGCGGTGTGGCGAACAGGAGGGGTCACAATTGTCACATGATTGCTGTGACTCACATGCCTGCAGTTGTGTAGAAAATGAATGCGACCATAGGTCGCATTTACTATGAAAACCTGCATTTCTGTGTGTCACGTTGCACCTCCATAATATGGTCATACCTCGTGACATCACGCCTCCATCTCCATATATGGAGCTGACCCGGTTCTGATTCCATATTTTGAACATTCCCCGCCTATCCTTCCTCTTCCATGTCTCCCTTTTGACTACTCTAGAAAACTAGAGTTCTCAACAGGCCCGAAACTTAAGGCCTGGCCCTACCTGGGCCCTCATCAAACCCTATGCACTCAAGACACGCTACATATATGGCCAGACCTCATCAAACCCTGTACACTCAAGACACTGCCCCCGCTGCCACCCTTAGATCTCCATATGTGGAGCTGACCTGTTCTGACATTCCATATGTTGAACATTCCTCATTGACCTCATCAAACCCTGTACACTCAAGACACGCCCCATATATGGCCAGTACAGAATTAATTCCATATGTTGATCTGACCCCTCATGCCAAAGCGCCAGAGCTCGCCCAGCAGTCTGCCGTTACCCAGGCGGATGCGTGCACGCGACCTCGCTTCTCGCCCAGTCACCCTCAGGGCGTCTTACTGGTGTAATGTCAAATGAAAAACATTATAATAAGAAGAAGAAAACTAAGATTGGAGGTAAAGTTCATTCATTCTGCGTAAGGAGTTGTTGCAGCTGTGTCAAATGATGTCATTCATGTTTTTTTTTTTTTTTATATATATTTTTTATCCCACGATTTTGTAACCCATTTTTCACCCCTGTGTCAATCATCTAATGTGATCCTGGGCTCTACACACCCTCCGCCAACCTGGGGAGAGCAACGGACTTAACTCATGCTTCCTTCATGCTTGAGTGTCCAAGTTGCTCCTTTACACCTGACAGGGGGGAGTTTCCCTGGTTGGACGTAGCACGTGGAAGGAACATGTTATTCCAACCAGTTCCTTTCCCCTCCATCAGGCGCCCCGGCTGGCCAGGCAGTTTAGAGACCAGGATTACTGCATGTTTTTGTGAGGGTACCTACCCTAGGGGACACGGGGAGAACATGCAAACTCCAGTCTCCACACAGAAAGGCCCTTTTGACAACCCCACCTTCGGGTATGGGCACTGATGACGCGGAGGAGGAAACACGCCGCCAGCACCCACAGCGCCCCGAGCGGGAATCGAACCCAGGACCTTCTAGCTGTGAGGCGACAGCACTACCAACTGTGCCACCGTGCCCCCATGTCATTCATGTCTGATGTTGTCTTTTATATATATATATATATATATATATATTTTTAGCTCTGACTGACTTGAAAATGTATGCCCTGCTTGAGCGACGAGCCAATTTCCGTAAGCGTTTGACAAGTGTTCCATCTTGATCACTATATCTAATCAATTAGTTTGCACTTCCATATGTGCCATTATCCAAGTGCTTTACAATGTGTTACATACAGTAACCATCATGAAAGGCACCAACTTATATTGGGAGCAATTGCTGTCTTGCTTGAGGACACAAAGCCAGGGATGTGTGTGTGTGTGTGTGTGTGTGTGTGTGTGTGTGTGTGTGTGTGTGTGTGTGTGTGTGTGTGTGTGTGTGTGTGCGTGCGTGTGTGTGTGTGTGGTATAGGCCTATTTGTTTGTGTCCACACATTCTTTGGTGCATGACACGAGTACAGAGATCTGTTTTTTTATAATGCTTGTATGACATACAGTTGAACACACCATGAAGATAATTATGGAAAATGTTGACTTTTGAGCTCGACATTGGAGGCCTGTATCCTTAGAGACATGCTGGGGCGATAGGCTACTGGAACAATGCTATCTGTGATTGGGCTGGTGCTTGTGTCAACAATCAGTGTTTCACATGCCCAGGGCCAGGACAAATCTAGCTGTTTATCACATCCTGACTCATGGGAGCAGGTGTATGATTACTTTATATAGCCTAATAAAACAATAAAAAGCTGTTCATACTCATGTGCGAAGTCACAACCTCACCTTCAGCTGAATCATATGTAATAAATTAATGATATACCAGGACTGGAGGAGCAGACATATAAGATCTAAAAAATATTGCCATTTATGGGACACACAAGTTTTTCTTGGAAAAGCTAAATGCAGTGCACAATATATAGGCCCAACACACTGTGCACAAGCCTGGTATATTCATCAGTAGTAGCCTACACTGATTTCTAACCATTTCCCAGACTTTAGCCTCATGGGTCTAATTCTATTATTCAATAGGCATATCTTTTCATTTACTGCCTAGGCAGCCTAGCCTATAAGCAATATCAAAGTGAATGCTTTCTCATTTAAAAAAATATATATAAAATAGAAACAACAACAACAAACATTCTACAGAGATTCATGAAACGAGAATGTCGTTAAAAGAAGAAGAAGAAGGTGGAGGGGGGCGTCTCATTTACTACAAGATCACTTGTTTAAAAGGCCCAACTGGGAGCTCTCGTCCACATTGTGCAGTCTCTCTGCTCTCTAGTGCTGTTTGAAGTCGAGGGAGGGAGGAATTTTCTCCTCAATATTGGGGCGGGATCTTGTGACTCACTAGTAACTTCCTCAGTAGTAGGACAAAAGTAGCCGGTAGGCTGTAAGTAACAGTCTTCGCCCCAGAGGTTTGACTATAATAAGTGAAAGAAACAAAAGTTAACATTTTGCGTCTTGCAAGCTAGCCCGGGCGCAGAGAGTCAGTCCGCGTCGTTTGAATGTCTGCTCACACAGAGACGGAGGTGGGCTACGATCGCCAGGTTGCAAAGGTGCCCTCAACTGCTGACATAACTTCGGGTAAGCGTCACATCTTTCATGGACTTTTTCCGACTTTTTCAACATCATTCTTACGTTCCCGCTGCATTCCGCTGCGCTCTTTGACATCGCATATGGATACTTTTTTTTCTTTAAACAGTACAAGTTAACAATTTCAACTGTCCTTGGAGGAAGTGGTGAATGAAAAAAAATATATAGCATGAAAAGGAAATGTTGGAAGTGGTGACAGAAAATAAATAGCATTAAAAGGAAATGTATAACCATAAAGATACTGGGGATATGAATGAATGAATGAATGAATGAATGAATGAATGAATGAATAAATGAATGGATGGATGGATGACAGCAGTCCTATTACTGTAAATTATCATTGACAGATACATTTGAAGGACTATAGTGCCGTTGTCAACTTTTTAATTTTAAGGACCTCCATAACTCAGAGAGTGTTGTATGGGGTCCTATGGGCATGGACCCAGGCCTGTGGGTCTAAGGAGTAGTAGTAGGCTGTATGGGGTCCTATGGGCATGGACCCAGGCCCGTGGGTCTAAGGAGTAGTATGCTGTATGGGGTCCTATGGGCATGGACCCAGGCCCGTGGGTCTAAGGAGTAGTAGGCTGTATGGGGTCCTATGGGCATGGACCCAGGCCCGTGGGTCTAAGGAGTAGTAGGCTGTATGGGGTCCTATGGGCATGGACCCAGGCCTGTGGGTCTAAGGAGTAGTATGCTGTATGTATGGGGTCCTATGGGCATGGACCCAGGCCCGTGGGTCTAAGGAGTAGTATGCTGTATGGGGTCCTATGGGCATGGACCCAGGCCCGTGGGTCTAAGGAGTAGTAGGCTGTATGGGGTCCTATGGGCATGGACCCAGGCCTGTGGGTCTAAGGAGTAGTATGCTGTATGGGGTCCTATGGGCATGGACCCAGGCCCGTGGGTCTAAGGAGTAGTAGGCTGTATGGGGTCCTATGGGCATGGACCCAGGCCTGTGGGTCTAAGGAGTAGTATGCTGTATGGGGTCCTATGGGCATGGACCCAGGCCCGTGGGTCTAAGGAGTAGTAGGCTGTATGGGGTCCTATGGGCATGGACCCAGGCCCGTGGGTCTAAGGAGTAGTATGCTGTATGGGGTCCTATGGGCATGGACCCAGGCCCGTGGGTCTAAGGAGTAGTATGCTGTATGTATGGGGTCCTATGGGCATGGACCCAGGCCCGTGGGTCTAAGGAGTAGTATGCTGTATGTATGGGGTCCTATGGGCATGGACCCAGGCCCGTGGGTCTAAGGAGTAGTAGGCTATTGGAGATAATGGAGAAGGAGAAGACATTGTCCAATAGAGCGACACCTATAATGCTCAGCTCAAGTATTGGCTATCACACAAATCGAACCATGTCGATTGCCTATTTACAATGTTGGTTCAAAATGTGAGATTCCCCTGAACTCGGACTAAATGTGGTGTGTGTGTGTGTGTGTGTGTGTGTGTGTGTGTGTGTGTGTGTGTGTGTGTGTGTGTGTGTGTGTGTGTGTGTGTGTGTGTGTGTGTGTGTGTGTGCATACGTGTGTGAGAGAGAGAGTGTTGTTTGTGTGTGTGTGTGTGTGTGTGTGTGTGTGTGTGTGTGTGTGGGGGGGGGGGGGGTGCTTTGACAATTATGACAAGACTAAATACTTCACACCTTAGTGGAACACATTGCCTGGGGAGAAGCCTGGAAAGCAGAGCCATGAGAAAGCAGGGACCACTTCCTGTGACAATGAGGGGTCTGGTCTGCCTCTGGACCTTTTCTGTCTGCCTGCCTTTCTCGCTGTTTTAATTTCTTGTGCTTTTCAACTTCTACCTTCTCAGACAGACACACACACACACACACACACACACACACACACACACACACACGCACGCACGCACGCACGCACGCGTGCACACACACCTGTGTCCACCTATTCACATCGCCATGAAGGGACTGGTACCCCACTGCATACACTAGTGAGACGAAGAGAGAGAGAGAGAGAGGGAACAGCTCTGGATTATTGGATTTCTGACCCAGTGAACTGTGTTGAGTCAGGATCAACTCTCGCTATATGTATAGGCTGGCCAATGTATCAATATTATATCGATATTATCATGACATGATAACAGATAATGTGTCTGATTTTAGATATTGTTATATAGCTGTTCTTTCCTTGGAGTTTGCTTTCACTTTTTTTTTTAAAGTGCTTGAACAGAATTGTCAATACGATATTATTGTCACAATATCTATATACAAAGGCAGATTTGGCTAAAAAAAACATCACAATGTTTGATTTAGTCCAAGAAACTGCCTATAGCTGAGAGGTATGTGGATTGTGGACGTCTCAGGGCCAACAAAGTCCTCCAGGCTAAGCAGCTCTTCTTCTCCTTGAGAGCAGCAGGAAGTGGGATGTGGCAGTCTGGGATGGGTGTGTCTCTGTGTGTTGCGGCTTTAGAGTTTGTTTAGTGTATACACATAAATGCAGTACAGACTGTTAGTAGTAGTGCTAGAGGTTGTCGTTGTAGTGTGAGGAGCAGCGTCGTTGCTATCATCTTATCCGTGCCATTCTGTTTGCTGTAGCATAGCCGTAGAACCTTTAATCTGTGGAAAGTACAGTATAGGTGCTGTTGCAATTGTCTATGCAGAGGATTTCACAGGCCAATGTTATGATATAAAGATGCCCACATTGACCCTAACTACTGTTCCTGCCAACCACCACAACCATATTAGAGAACACCACGTTCCCAACAATGGGATGATTGTGTAATAATGAATCAGGCTTGAATGGACACTCGAATGCATACAATTTAATCACAATAAAAAAAGAAAAACGTGTTCTTTAGTTTTTCCCAGAAATATTTTCGAATTGTAATTTAATTGGAAAGCCTGTTTTCATACTTGTGTTACTTGTGATACCTGAGACAAGGAAGGAATGATGAGCCCCTCCTATTGTGTAGTAATTCAATTATTACACATTTGTTAAATATTAAATGTTCAGCAAAACAAATCAAAATTCAGGAATTTCCCTCTTTGTTATCATCATTTGAACCTGGCTTGATTCATTTGGATTGAATTACAACCAAACTGTGAGCCCAGAACATATCAATTAACTGAAATATCTCCGCTCTTCAGAACGATCACGTCACATCACAGCCATGGATGACATACTGCAGGAAACCGTTTGGCTGAAGACCTAAAGCTGTTTGCATGTTCTCAACTACTGAACAAATGCATAGCTCTTTTTGCCCCCGCCCCCCTTCTACTGACAACTGAACTGAACGTCCACTTTAAGAAGAATTTGGTGCCTGGGGCACCCTGCTGTCCTTCCTTACACAACTGGTGTTATATTTTTAACCCAGACTGCTCACAATAACAAGCAGAAAACAAAGCCCAAGCCATGACCAAAAATACAGTCATTCTGTCATATTCAGCGGCTGGGAACCTTGCCTTAGCGTATTGGCTATGCAATATTTTGTTTGCTTTTTTTTTCTTCCCTCTCACTCTGTCATTCACATCGGCGTTGGAGCGACACAGTTCCAGCCAGCCTCGACCACGGTCACATTCTTTGGAGGTCTCTGTTTTCTGAAGGTTAGCCCTGCGTGGTAGTTGGACTTGTGCCAGCTTTTTTTTGTTTTGTTTGAGTGGTGGGGTTGGGGGGGTGGTTGGCATCTTTTGAACCCTGCGGGCATTGATAATGATGGCAAAACGCTGGTCAAGTGTTTGCAGGTGGTTGGTAGCAGGATTAAAGCCGCTCGCTTTTCCGGATCTTTTATTGCCTTTCTAACCCCACAAAAGCTGTTTACTACTGTGCAATTGTCTCACGTTAACGCACAGCTTTGTGCACGTGAAAATATATACAGCACATGTACCATATTTCCCCAGAGTTAGCTGCTCTATTATGCTTTTAGGCCCTTTATTCAAGTTATGCGACATCTTCAACCCTCACTTCTGGCCATCTGGCCTTCTATTTTGTAGCCAGGCAGCCTGTTCCAATAGGCCGCGGGGGGGCACGTGGCTGGCAGCAGGAATATGTCTAGTATCCCTGAATGGAGGGATGTGACCTCAGGTTTCCTGCATGGGGAAGGCCAGGTGCTGTGGTGTTATTGTGAGGGGTGCAATGCTTCCTCCATGGACGCTTTGTTGGTAAATGGCCGAAACCTGATCCTTTGAGACAGGGCCCCCTTGGGAGCTAATAACCCCCCCCCCCACAACGCACGCACACACACACACACACACACACACACACACACACACACACACACACACACACACACACACACACACACACACACACACACACACACACACACACACACAGACACACGCAGTATGCTCTTCACAACTCAGTCATCCTGACTCTCTCTCTCTCTGTACCCTGGTATTCATTAATTCACGTGAAATTGTATGTATAGTGAACCTAAACTTTATATCAGCCACTAAGGGGATTAAAGGGTAACTTACACTATGCTAATAGAGTAATTACATGGTTCCAGGTATACAATTAGAGGTTTATACCTAGCACTTACCTGCAATTCTCAAAGGAAATGGCTTCAAAGGAAATGTCTTCAAAGGAAATGTAAAAAGGGAAGAAAAAAAAGGAGTATGTGTGGAAAAGTAAGCTGCAAACTCTAGTTTCATGCAATGCAATTATAATGTTTTGTGAAGAGTGGGGTTATGTGTTGCCTCGTTTGGCCTGTCACCTGTTCTCGTGTTCTGTGCTGTTGTTTTGCTCTACTTGATGTATTTTCTCCCTGTCCTGTCGCATACTGAATGCAAGGCAGTCCCACTCTTACCACATTCAAATGTATCATCTACACCAGCTACGTGTATATCACAATGAAACAGACGTTTGTTTGGGTGTGCGAATCCTGCCGAGTCACCAACTCGTCATCGCTCAAGGTCACGTCCGGTTTAAATCGACTGAGGAAGTGCGTGAGTCACACATGCACTGTTGTCTCAAAGCCTATACGAGCTGATTTACACTGCCATGCCGCTCACTGAGAACAACGGCAATGTGTCAATAATTTCCAGTTGAACATCACAGTGTTTGTCAGCGGCTGGCAAAATAGTCATACAGCAAACAATGTATACGTTACGCATAACAAGATAAATTCTCAACAGTAGGCCCCAGCAGATCGAGATCATAGGACGTGATGATGCAAGGTGTGTGGTGGCTATGAACGCAAGTGACTAACCTGCTGCCGCTCGTAATGGGATGCCAAATAAACCAGTCTGACTCTGCTCAGAAGTGCTTCATCGCAGCTTTCAACACAAATGACTCCCCCCGTGCTCTGCCCAAACGTGCACAGTCTCTAGAATTGCTCAATGCTTGAACTTCTTCAATGCATCGGTATGTATCTGTTTTTTTTTATGTCAAATTAACAGTACATTTCTACATGGTGAATTAAATGGAAGCCCATAAATAAATAAAATGACAGCTGGGCATAGTTTGTCAGAACAGGCCTCCAAAACCAACTCAGCAAGTCACATCAAGCAGAGTGCAGAAAGGGAGTAAGAGAGGGGAGAGGTGGGGGGAGAAGCAGAAATTGTAAGTCTGCAGACAAATTGCAGTGGTTTTTGTACAACTGGTAATGTGATGTGTATTATGAATTCATACATAAAGTAATGGTTATGTTGGGTTGCGGCTAATGGCTAAATCATAGGATAACCATGGTTAACAGAGGCACTTGAGGAGAAGAATGTGGGCTAGGGAGAATTTCTCCAGTACACGTGGTGTGTGTAATTTCACCCAGTTTATAGTGACATAGATCGTAGAGAGGAAATTCTTCAAGTAGCCCTGGGAACCAATGATTTCCAAGCCATGTGGCCCATAGGTCAGTAGCCTATTTCCTGTTTCCATAGCGTGATGCTGCTGGATGTAGAAGTACTGTACAAACATGACAGTATTACGTCGCATCAGGGATTACCCCCAATCCAACCCTTGGGCATTGGATGCAATTTTTGGGGGATGGCATCAAACATATTCAACTGGAGGGTACACGGTATGGTAGAAATGTTTTGAGTCTCTTCGGGATACCCATTCATTGGCGGCATCTAGATCACTGTGCTCACCCATGGCTACATTTAGAATTCCTTCTGTATACCTGTGCCTAATCGGTGCAGCACTATTGAATTGCTTCATCTAATTTGGAGAGGCAAACCTCTTGTTGCTTTATCCCACTGTAAATTCAGCAAAGGATATCCTTGTCTTCTCTACAATACGACCGGCGATAAAATGTTCCGAGAATGCTCCCACTCGCTTTTCACAACAGCCGTCTGTCGGCATTGGAATGAACTGACTGTTGTGTGTGGGGGGAGTAACTTACAGCCTGCTCGTCATCCTGTCCTTATTTGGATGTCCTTGCTTACCAGGCAGCAGGCACACACACACTGGCTTAATTGGACAATATTTTTTGAGGCCATGTGGCAATGCAGTCGATTAAGCACACTGTGATAAACAGCAGGCCTCAAACGAGGCAAAGAGGCCCGAGGCTCAGGCTGGCACCTTTCGAAACAACCGCAGAGACAGAGAGCATGTCAGCGAAGCATTATCGCCACAGCAGCATAATTAGCAGCAGGACTCCTTCGCCATAGCAGTTTTGTCTTGAGAGGCAATTTGGCCTTTGTGCAATTTGTGTTCTTTGACATTCCGGCCCTGTCTGCAGTGTAGTGGTGTGTCTTTATATGGCTGGTCACCGTCCTCGCCCCATGCTGGCTTCCGCCGTGCTTACTGCCAGGACTAGTTCGTTATACTGCTGATTAACTTCCTTAATAGTTAATGAGGTGGGCCTCAACATCTGCAAAGCATAAACCCCAAATGGCTGTATCATGGCAGACAAAGCGTAATCAGAGGAATGCGTGCGGTGGTAGGGCTGGCATGTGGGTGGGTGTGCAATGTGTCCGTGCAAGTGTGCACATGCGTGCGTCAAAAACTAAAGGCATCTTCTGTGTTGCAATAAATTGACTTACCCTGGATGACCCCGAGGGACTTGTTGGAATTTGTTAAAAGCTGTTTCAGTTGTAGATATATGTGTATTCTTCCCTCTCTGTGAAATACATAGGTGTTTATTAGGAGCACAGCTGTGAGAGTGCGTTCCCCCCACTTAAAGTAAACAGCAGCAAATCCCTGCTCTGCGTGGTGAAACTGTTGAGCCATCAAGAATGTGACTCCTTATCGGGGGTCGCACGACTCCTCACATTGCCTTCTCTCCTCAGTCCTCATTAATAGACGCACTCACGCGCACGCACACACACACACACACACACACACACACACACACACACACACACACACACACACACACACACACACACACACACACACACACACACACACACACACACTCACACACACTATCACATTTAATTGATTTCAAAAATTGCAGATCCACAAGCTTGTGTTGCAACATGTTGTGAGCTTGTAGACTGCCTACCTTTCCTATATTTGTGAAAAATGAAAAAAAAATCTAATCAGGTTTTAAAATAGATTTTCCACAAAAAAGTGGTGGGCAGGCTATAGGACTCCAAAATTGGGATCCGCATCGGACCCACAAATCAGGCATCAGTCGGGGGCTCTAATGGAGACAGGCTGATACAGGCCAGGCTCGCCACTTGCGTTGAGGTGTGAGCTATAGTGACAGTCACTGGACCCATAAATCCAAGTGTATATGACAGTTGCCCCTTTTCTAATGTACACAGAGAGGAGTGTATTTGGCAGTGACCGGACTGGCGTGTAAAGGAAGTCAAAAGTGAAGGTCAGTGTTCAGGAGAAGAGACGCCGAAAGAGGTTTTCTTTTTTCAGGGGGACCGGATATAGCTCTTGCCCTCCTATGCCTCCCTTTTGTTCTCTCACCTTCAACGGGGACGCTTGCCGTCCAACTCGTAGTTCACGCTATGCCTTGGTTTGGGAGGAGCCATACATGGGAGAGAAAGTGTCCTTGGCCGTGTCTATAAAAGGACGGCAGCTCCTCAACGCGGAAGACGACAATGATTTATGACAGGGACGAGTAATGGAGAGCCGAGGAGGGATTTCTTGGCTGTTTCCTCAGTAGGAGAGAAGAGGGGAGTGTGTGAGGAGATGGGATGGAGAGGGGCGTCACCCCAAAACGCACCATTAATGCCTGTAGGAACATCTGTCAGCGAGTTGTCACAGGCCGAGCTTAATCAGAGACAAATGCGAGTCCCTACCGAGTACTCATGCTCCGTATACAATATTTGCATGGTGGCCTAACTTCATACTTTGGGGTGGGAGGGGGGGGGGGGGGGGCTATGGATATGGGCTTGATGTATTAAAGTATATGATCTTGCAGTACCACCAACAATGTGTATCCTTCTGCAAAATAAATCAGACATTTTTAAATCAACACTTCAAACATGGCTTCTCAAGATAAACCGATCACCACGCGATCACTGGTCTAAAGCCTTGTACGGAACCAACCTACAAGGTGGAAAGAATGTAATGCATGGTGTTGTTTTATAGGTGAAGTGCCTTTTGTAAACATTGTTAATTTTTTTATTCCTTTTTGCTTATATCATCTTCATGCATGAGCTTTAATGTAGCTAACTCTGGCCCAGTGATTATGTTGTTGATGGCCAAATTTGGCCAGATTTGACCAAAACCGCCGTGCACTTTGACTAATACTTTTAAATGTTTGTACTGGTCTGGAGAAACTCCACACACTTTTCTTCTTTACCACAACAAATGTAGAGCACTTAAGAAAAGGAGAATGTTGTCATTCTGTCGGTATTCAACATTACACTATCATTCACCTTATGTCACTGAAGTTCTTAGACTCTGTGTGGTGAGATCATTGTTTGACAGAATGTTCACAAGCCACAGATCGCATTGAGCTCAGGATGTTTGTAGTAATTGGACATAACTCAATCCAGAGGGAGATCAGAGAATCCACCATGAACACATTTACCAGATGGCTCACAGACCAGAGATAGTTGATAGTTGATTGTTGTTGTTGCTTCTTCTGTTGTCCAGTCAGGTGTACTGATGCAGCGTTTACCTTCTGATCCCAAAGCAACGTACTCTCGTCTCGGCTAATGGCTGTCACGATTATGACATTTTACTTCAGTCAGTAATTGTCACTCAAATGATTGCGACAATTTCATTGTGTTTGAACACTGGAACATTACAAATAAAAAATTACATTTCGGTATGGCTTTTAGGTGCCCACACTGCACAGGGCAGATATTACAAATAACTAAAAAAAAGAAAACATGAATAGTGGAATAAGCTCTGCTCGGCTGAGCTTGTAGATCTGCTACTGTATTTCCACTATTTTTGAATATAGTATGATAGTACAGTAGTATAAATACTTTTAACGTGATTATGACGACTATGAAAAATCTAATTACGATTGCGATAGGCCTATAGCTTTCGCTCCTATGGCATTGGAAAATAATCTAAAATCTGAAATGGTCAGTCAAAACTCAAAGCAATAGCTTTATTAGAAATTGCTAAAGGTAATACTTAATAAAATCTCATTAACCCATTCTGACCGTGCACCCATTTTGGTGTTGGCCTCATGTTATGCTTTAGCTATTGGAAAATAGCAGATCTACAAGCTCATATCGCGCCACCGAGTGGCGCGATACGAGCTTGTAGGTCTGCTATTTTTGTAAAAATCGAAGAGCGACTGACATTTCTAGAATCTGATCTCAGGTCAGAATGGGTTAATCAGACCAGTGTGTGTCCATGTGGAAACCTCGTATGAATCTGATCTCAGGTCAGATGGTATAGTACTGTATGTCTTGAAACACGTGGCGTGAAACTCGACCTACCATGTGACACCTCTCTGACCATTTATATGGAACCACAACAACCCTGACCCTGCCGTGGAGCCGACAGCTGATCCAACCAGCACGTTTAAATCCAATCTTTAAAGACAACTCTAGACATTTTCTTTAATTCCTCTCTCTCTAGTCGTTAGTGTATAATATGTGAGTCAGGAATGAAATAATTAACGTGGTTGTGGTTTTGTAGAGTTGACGCTGGGCTTTTAAACGTTCCAGAGTAGGGTATACACCGGGTGACATCACCAATGTACGAGCTGAATTGCTGAGCTTGACTATCCTTCTGTTTACTGCAGTATAGTTCTCGGTGACGGAAGCCCAAATTTAATATGTATTTGGTCGTGGACCCCCATTTGAAAATGAGCTTGAGGTATATACTGTGTATACTGTGTACGGGTTTACGTGGTTAAGTTGATTTTGATGCTGCTAACTCTTTTTAGAACTTCCATTTGGAAGTTCCTCAAGGACCCCCTGGGAGTCCCTGTACCCTAGTTTGAAAGCCACTGCTGTATGGTATAGTACAGTTCTGAGAAAACAGACAAACAAACTAAGCAGGCAGCTGTCACCGCTATAATCAGGACAGACCTCTTCCTTTCCACCCCCCTTTTTTTTTATTTACAGCAAATGTGTAATATTTCAGTGTTTTGAGTGGTGCAGCCACTCCAATGACCAGCAATGTCCGTCCCTCCCTATGTCTGTCCCTATGTCTGTATGTCCCTCTGTATGTATAGGGTACCAACTGGTGACAAAGTGGCGCTGTCGAGCTTCACACTGTGCACAGATGCATGATGGGAAGCTGAGTATTAGTATTGGGATGCTGAGACCACTAGTCAGACACCACTACTCAGACACCCACTAGTCTAGTCAGACACCCACTAGTCAGACACCCACTAGTCAGACAACCACTATTCAGACAACAACCAATCAGACACCCACTAGTCAGACACCCACTAGTCAGACAACCACTATTCAGACAACAACCAATCAGACACCCACTATAGTCAGACAACCACTATTCAGACAACAACCAATCAGACACCCACTAGTCAGACAACCACTATTCAGACAACAACCAATCAGACACCCACTAGTCAGACAACCACTAGTCAGACACCCCAACAGCACCACTTAGTTCAGACGGGTCTGATTTTACATCATTTGAGGTAAAGCCATTATGTTATAGCCTATTAGTGCTATGTGTGGGTTAGGACGGAGGAGTTGCTTCATAGTTCACTTGTTCTTGTGCCTAGGACAGCCTAGCGCAATCAGACAATATCACTGGGCCACTTTATTTTGCAATGGAAGATCCCCAGATACATTTGACTTAGGATCCAAACTTTCAGGTCTGTAGTCTGTACCTCTGAGGGCGTGCAAGTGGAACCAAATGGACCGGTAGTTTGGTTCCATTTTACACCCTCTTACTTACTCTCTTAAGTAAGTAAGTAAGTAAGTGTACACTCTTGGAGTTATGGGGGGTCCGTGGCCTAATGTATACCAAACTGTGGGGTCCTTGAAATGACAACCACTGATGTAGCGTATGTGATATTGAAGGAATAGGTTACCATATTATAACCCCCTCCCTCTCCCCTCCCTCTCTTCACTGAAGCTCAGCTCAAACACAGCATACTGTACACATTTACTCTATTCTTCTCAAAGAGTCTGGCAAACATCACTAAGTTGTTTGTTCTTTTACTCTTTTTTTTGTACATTTCTTTTTTCCTTTTTTTTTTGTAAAGTTTCACCATACGTTAACAATTGGGTCGGTGCTTTAAGGGACCTAGGCATCCAGCTTAAAGCAGAACCACATCCAATGCTGGCAGTGGAAATGAGATCAATGGGGTAGAATGGGGGCCAGACGGTGAGCAAAGCACAGCATAGGGCCAGTGACACTAGAACCATGACTTCACCCTGGAAGTATTCAGCACCCCCCTCCCCCCAAGCCCCCCCCCCTCCCCCCTCCCCCTACTCCCTTCCCTCATCCCCTTCGCCCGTTTTCCCAACGCTGGTAAAATAGAAGCGGTTTAGGGTTTGAGCCTAGCTGAAAAAAGAATGAAGTAATGAAGTAAATGTTGTAATCACGACATCAGTGTCGTGATTACAACATTTAAGTTGATGATTCATGAGTCATAGTAGAAATGATTGCGATATATGTTTTTATTGTGTTGTCGGGATTCGGATTGCCTTGTGTAGGCTTTTAAATTGCACAGGCCCAGGTATGACAAATAACTTCTTTAAAGGACAACTTCACCACTTTTCAACCTGACATATAATTGGTCCTCAATAAGGATCATAATAAAATACCGGTACCACAATTCTTTTTATACTCCGCCTGTGTCTCATGGGAGGGCTGTGGGCAGTTCAGAAAGCCATTCACCAAGTGACATCATCGATGGGGAATCCAAGCTAATAGAAACTGCAGGCTTTCTATTCCTGAAAAGTTGCGATTCGAACATGGAAGGCATCGTGACGATAATAAAAATCTAAATATATATATATTTTGAAATAATTAAAATGATGATAGATAGATAGATTGAAAAGTGGTCCTTTAAATATACAAAGAAATGACTGACAAATGTAATCATTCATTTTATACTTAAAAAATACATATATGGAAATAGCTGTTTTACTTGCTTACAATGTGTCACAAACACGGTTTAAAATGTTTGAAGATAATGACCATTTTGCTAAATAATTGCAATTATCTCAAATGATTGTAATTGTTGTGACAGGCCTTAGGTAGAGTTGATGAGAAATCAATAAATCATCAAGACAGTACAGTGGGCACCCTTTACATGCTTGTGTGTGATGGGCTAGGACTGCCTCCAGTATAGTCTTAACCATAATTATTTGTTTCTATTCTTTTTGCCAGGTGCTTGAAAAGCGCCTGGACTACATTTGCTACTCCCTCTAGTATAGCGACCACAGTGTGCACTTTTTCATGATTGGCCTCGTCTCTAGGCTGGCCTCTAAGCCAATGGGAGACTTTCCCATAAAACCCATAGTCTGAACGGCATTAAAATCCATACTGTGAGTCTGAACGCCGCAACGTGAAGCCGCGAGCTGATACGCAGAGGCTGCGGCACACACACTGATTATCCCATTCTGACCTGAGATCAGATTCATACGAGGTTTCCACTGGACACATGCCGGTCTGACGAACCCATTCTGACCTGAGATCAGATTCTAAAAATGTCAGTCGTTCTTCGATTTTTTTCAAAAATAGCAGACCTACAAGCTCGTATCGCGCCACTCGGTGGCGCGATATGAGCTTGTAGATCTGCTATTTTTCAATAGCTAAAGCACGACATGATGCCAACACCAAAATGGGTGCCCGGTCAGAATGGGTTATACGGTAGATGTTCATAATCGAGATCTTTCTGCACCTGGCATTTATGACTGAGTCATTCTTGTTTTTAAACATTTTAACAGTTTGATTTACCACTTAAGCATTGTTTTGTACTCCGTCGAATAATATACGTTGCATTGTGACATGAGGTTATTTTCACTATTTTACACACAATGACATGCCCAAAATACCCTGAAGAAGGTTGTGCTGGCCGCTATGTGTGCAGGGTTATCCCAGTTTTAACTTCTATTCTGAACTAGCCACTTCATATAAAAATTGTCACCAGAAGAGTGCCTTGGTTTCTTTTTCCTGCCCAAAATTGGGTTTGGTTACTAATTGATTTTGATTAAATGATCAATCATGAACCCATATGCAACCCTGTAACGGACAAGCATGTGTTGCATCGCTGCACGCCGAATACATCAGTGTACGGTACTCGTGTCAGGCATAAAGCACTTCTCTTCTGAAGTGCCCGTGACCCATATATATCCCGGTAATTTACACTTTGTGTCAGGAAAAATGTGTGATTGATGAACAGGCCAACAGAGCCTTCTGCTATAAGCGTCACACTGTCTTTGTTGGAGTCGGTTTTCTGTTCCTGGTGTTCCTTAACTATACAAGCAAAGAATTCCCCCTATAGCACCTTTGATAGAAACGAGGAACGGGATAAAGGGGGGGGTATAGGCTCGGGCAAGGGGGGGGGGGGGGTGTTGTTAATAGATTGAAAGAGATAGACAGGTCTGCGTTGGGAAGAGCAACATAATTCAAACCACGCTATCAGTGTTTACCAAAGCACCTGTGCTCACGTTGTCTCTTCATTTAACAAACTGGAGCTGCAGGACTTTGCATTTTATCACTTGTAATGAATTAGGTAGGGAAGATGAATGGTGTTTTGCATGGCTGCATGATAAAGAGATCCCAGTGTGTGACAGTATAGGGAGATAAGGAGCTGACGGATTGCAGGCTCTCCTCTGGCAAAGTCGAGCAACTCGCAATTGGATTTCTGAACTTGCAAAGCCTTTTTCCTCGACACTCTATACTGCCGAACCTCGGACAAGTCGTCCGACGACGAGGTCCGCGGTCTGACTAAAGGGAGTAATAGAGTGGCTATTTTCAGACAATGGCGACGATGATCTGTCTCTGTCTGTCAGTCCGTGTTTAGTTACAGTCTGACACGCCCCCATTCTTAATGCCGCCGTGATTTAACTGCCGTGCCCGTGACCCCCTCTGTTGACCATGTTACCACAAGATCAAACTCATCTACCCCTATAGCGGTGTGGGCGGACGATGACACCGAAAAAAAAAAAACAATGTGTCAGCAATACACACACATAGAGGTTATGTGTGAACGAAGAGAGTGACTGTATATACGCAGGGCCTTGGTTTGAGACCCAGACTGGAGGACAACAGTCAGAAAAGGTGGTTGGGGGTGGAGGAGGGGGGGTATTGGGGGAGAAGGGGCGGTCCTGGGCATGGCAGTATGATTTATGGACACGTTTGAAGTGAGCTCATTCCAGCCACACGGCCTTGTCTGCTGCATTTCAGAGCCGGGGCGTTCTCCTGGCGGTACGGAGGTGGGAGGAGGGTGTGTGTGTGTGTGTTTGGGGGGAGGGCATTAGGTGACCCTCAGTTCACTGACCTCAACTGGTGCACCCCTCACATATGCACTTCCTGATTTTGCGGCAATTCATCAACGCAAGCTGGGCTGTGCCGATGCTAAAACTAGCAGCCCAGGCGTTCAATTAGACACGTGACTACACTCTCCACCGGCAAGCCGCGTGAAGGTCAAAGACAATGGGGAGACAGAGAGAAAGTAGGAAAAAGAGGTGGTCCTATTTCTTGAGTCCGCTGGGAATCATAAGAATTGGGTCACGGGAGAGACGTGTTCTGCCACAATCCTAACTCGCTAAAGGGGGGGGGGGGGGGGGCTTTAGTTTCCATTGGGCAAAGCTACCAAAGTGTCGTAATCTTCCGATGCAATCACGGTGATTTTAATCATCAACTACAGTTTCGATTTTTCCTACGCAGTCTCACCAGTGCTGACATCATTGTTTGAGCGCGCAAAGATCCCTCATCGTCTGTTGTATCAGCGAGGACTGTTGGGCTAAGAGGGGTGACTTGGCAGTAGTCGGCCCCAAACACATCATCAGGCCAGTTCCAATTCATCATCTGCTATCCGTCTTGTTTAGATTGGTATTACCAAGAACTGACAACTTTGTTTGAAACTCATTTCCTAAATATATCAAATTGTTTGATCTTATCAGCATCATTTATGTGAGCAAGAAAAGCCGGGGATTGTGACTATGAGCAGTAATTACACTCAGCGGGAAGTCCCCACAAAGAGACTTAAACAAACTGCTGGTGTGTGTATGCAGCTGCTTTGCTGGGTCCGCTCTTCCTGCACAAGTCACCCATTGTCCCCCGAGACAGGCGGCTGCTGTCGACATGTTTATTTTCTCGTGCTTGAGCCCTCTGTCTTCTCTCGCTTTGCATAACGCACGAGTGTGTGCGTGCGTGCATGTGTTTGTGTGGTGTACACATTTCCCTGCGATTTGACCATTTCAGGTTTTTTGTAGTTCGATTAATTGGAGGCGTTAATCGAAAAATGTCGTTCTTTTTCAATTTTCACCTTATGTGACAAAGGCATTAGTCAAAGCATTGAAGAGCTTGTAGATTGGCTGATTTCAGAGAGCCACACTGTCGTGCAAAAAAAGCCTTAACAGAATATGTTTCTGTCTCTCGTTACTTTGCCTTTTTACATGTCTGTGTCAGCCTGTTTACACTTTGTGCGCCTGCTATTCCTCGTGAGTGGGACTGTGTACATATACTATATGTGTGTGATGTTCATCCGAGAGAGGGAGATGTGCCAGAGATGTCTCTGTTTGGGGTGACGTGGGGTGGGGGTGGGGGGGGGGGCAGGAAGAAGAAGCACAGTGTGTGTTCATTTTGTATTGGACCCCTCATTGTTTTTGCCCCCACACTGGTCAAAGGGGTCATCGTCCAGCAGGAAATGAACCCAGCTTTGCTCTCACAGCCAATAGCAGAGGAAAGGACAGAGACATTTGTTTTTACGACTGGAAAATGGCAAGCAAAGATGTTTCAAAAAGGAGTCAACATGACTGAAGACAAATGTCTCTCTCTCTCTCTCTCTCTCTCTCTCTCTCGTCACCACACCTATTTTTAGGTCACCACTCACCAGTGTTGTACAATGGAAATGGATGGAGTGTGTGCTGTTAAGCTCAACGTACAGCATTGTACAGTCATTTTCCAGGCACCTTGGGTTTTACGATCAGTTTATGCACCTTTAATGTTCTTGCAGATACTCATAACTGATGCAGTACTTCAACTTTATTATGTTGACATTCTGGCAGACAAGCTGCCTTCTTCGAGATTGAACACATAGCATAGATATATATTGTGTATATATAGTCGATAAAACAGGTGTTTCCAATCAGGGCAATCATTATATCAGCAGACTAGAAATTAGGCCTCCGGCTGTAACTAAGTAGTAGGGGTGTAACGATACAACGATATATCGAAAAACCGATTTTACAGTTTCAAGAATCGAAGTATGTTGAAATGTAAACGGCAACATTGACTTTGTCTCGTATTGTTTTGCACTGGAAATAATCTGTATCGAATCGCTTGCAATGCAATTAATTGATTGTATCAATACAAAATACAACGCACTGAAGTGCATTGTATTTAGAAAGAAAAAAAACCAAAACATAGATGTCTATGTATTTGCCAGAGAATCACCATTTACTTATTTATATCCACATTCATACTTTTTCCCTTAAAAAAAACCCTGCACTATCCACATGTTTCACACAGATTTAATTTCTTTGCTGAATAGTTACTGTATCGATTTTAAATCAATGATTCGTATCGTGTCGTATCACCACAATGAACCAATATCGTCCATGTATCGTATCGTCAACCATGTATCGCTGTTAAAATGTCCCGGCCGTAACTTGTTCCTCAAAGGGAGCTAGCTCTCTCGGCGTGGCTTGGTGGTCTGCTTGGTCTGCTGAGTCGGAGATCAGGGTTCGATACTTCGATTCCAGCTCAGGGTGGTGGTAAACGTTACGTATGTATATATTTATATATAGGAACATCACTGAAGATGTGTCCCAGAAGGGGATGTATCTTTCATTCAAGTAAAAAAAAAAGTAGTACTTTTCCATGACTCCCTGCAGCACCATCATCTGCCTCTCATGCATATGCATGTTGCCCGAGCAGTGCAGCGATTGGTATATTAGTATCGCAACGCAAGGCTATATACCGTAGCACCATCCCTCTTTTTGATGCACTGATCAGAATCCGTATTTCAGTCTTTGGAGTCAAAATAGCCGCTCTACAAGCTCACAACGCGACGTGTCTTGAGCTTGTAGAGCGGCCATCTTTCAGTGACACCATGCCCCAACCAAGTATAACCCATTCTGAACGGGCACCCATTTTGGTGTCGGCATCATGTCATGCTTTAGCTATTTAAAAATAGCAGATCTACAAGCTCATATCGCGCCACCGAGTGGCGCGATACGAGCATGTAGGTCTGCTATTTTTGAAAAAAATCGAAGAACGACTGACATTTTTAGAATCTGATCTCAGGTCAGAATGGGTTCATCAGGACCAGTGTGTGTCCGGCGGAAACCTCGTATGAATCTGATCTCAGGTCAGAATGGGATAACTCAGGGACATGGTGGTGCCCTCCGTGAACCCTGGACAGGATGAAGTGCAGGGCCCTATGTCACCGCCCAAGGTTTTATGGTGCTGGGGAATGAGGGCACTGTTTACAGGTTGCCAGGGAGATGTGCACGAGAAGGGAAAAAATGGCTGCATATAACTGGAAATGACTCCGACCTTATTCATCTCAGTCATTTCACATTTGGCAGGTTCACCTCCCTCCTGCTTCTTTGGGCCAACGTAATGTTTTCTTTTTTTCTCCATCTTTTTCTTCTGCTCACATAATTATGAGCCCATCATTTCAAGACTAGAGAGAGAACTGGAGGGGTGGGTGGGTTTTTTTTGTTGTTGAGTGAGAGCAGTTTGGTCTGTTGCACTTGTGGGAGATAATATGCACAGCTGTTCTCAAGAAGGAGAGGTTCTTCTCCTCCCTTCTCATATAGTGGGCAAAGTCCACGGCATCACTCACACGTATGCACGCACACACTGGCTTAAGTTTCTAACATTTTTCTACAAATTTGATAAATGGCCACAATTGCTGCACGTCAATGCGTTGCGAGCTTGTAGATGTGCAATCAAACGACAAAGTATATGCAAACTTACTTACTTACTTGTATAAAATGAAGCATAAAATAGGGCTTAAGTGGATAAAAAAAGCAGTGAACCCTGTGGTCAGGTTGGTACCATCACTTCAGCCACGAGTCAGAGTTGCTTCTCTGTGCGTGCGTGGCCGTGTCAGGAATAATTGCTAACAGTCGTGCGGTTTTGCAGAGCACATTTGCGTGTGGTCATCGAGGCGTGCTCAGATTGCTGAGTGTGCAGCCCCTGAAACCCGAGCCCCGCTCCTTGATGCCCCCGCGTGAGCTGTGCTGACTCAGCGACGTCATACCAGACCACCTGGGGGAACGTGACCAATCTGGGGGGGAGCCATTTTGGGTCTTTCTGGTTCAGACTCAACCTTGGGTGTTTTGCACACCGTGGGTTACAAATAGCCGTGAACCGCTTGGTTCAGACGTTCGCACTGTGCCTCCCAATTCCCAATGTCAGACACATGGTTGGTTACTTTGACCAGACAATTTAAAAAAATAAGAAAAAAAAGTCTGGTTTATGCAATAATAAAATGTTTATAAGGTTTAATTTCTGCACCCTCAGAGTTAGGAGTTTATTGTCCACAATGTTGTCGGTCCATTTGACAAGTAAATTAAGAAGTTGAAGAAGTTGACGAGGGTGACTTGTCATTTGTATGCCTTCAAACCAGGAAGGATATGATATTTGAATTGTCTCTAGCAGAGGAAATGAAATACACAGACGGGGAAAAGAGACCACATGTTATCTTTTCACCCCGAGATAGTGGACCAGGCTCTGATATCTGCTATACTGTACATTTGTCATGGAACATCTACTTGACTTCTCTTCTTACATGTACAGTATTAGCTCCTTAAACAATCTGGGGATGAATATAGTTTTACTTTATGTTATGCTGTATCTCATATACCTTATTTTATGTATGTAGCTCGTTCTTACTGTTATTGCCCCCAGTAATTTTGTCATAAAGTATATGTACCGTTATCCGTGCGTGTGTGTGCAGTGTGTGTGTGTGTGTGTGTGTGTGTGTGCGTGCGTGCGTGCGTGCGTGCGTGCGTGCGTGCGTGCGTGCGTGCGTGCGTGCGTGCGTGCGTGCGTGCGTGCGTGCGCGTGTGCGTGCGTGCGTGAGTGTGTGCGTGTGTGCATGCGCGCTCACTCGTGCATGCGTGCACATATATAGCTGAAGCTTTGCAGTATAGTAACATAATAAACATTTTGTCCGGCGGTAGTAAAGGCAAACATAAATAGGCATTAGGGAGAGGTCAAGTCAGAGTCACAAATGATAGTGTCACTTTTCCAGTAAAGATATTGCATCAGAAGGGCTCCTCCTGTTTCCCTGCAGAGGAATGGTCTAGTAAAAACATCATCCTCCCCAGGGGTGCTGCAAAGCACTAAGTGAATTAGCCCTGTTTCGAGTTAGAGTACCCTGACCTGACGCAGCATACAGTACAGTACAGTACAGTACAGTACGCCATAACAGCTGAGCTGAAAACGTACTGGACTGGATCAGTGGTCTCACCCTGGGGTTCGGGGACTCCCAGGGGTCCTTGAGGGGGTTACAGGGGGTCCCCAGCGAATTGGTCCCTCATGCCAAACAACTATTCCACAATCTCTGAATGCCACATACTACGCCCCTTTAAAGCCACACATGGAAGCTGTCATCTGTTTGGCATTTTAAAATGTCTTTTCGAATACCTGCATATATCTGCTTAGCAGCAGATATGGGAAGTATACAGTGGAGGCGGGGCATCCAGTTTACTCTCTCGCCTCTGTGCTAAGTGGCCGATAGTGACTTCATCATTAATTAAAAGGAATGAAAGATGGAATGAATTCATGATACATCATCTCTAGATAGCCCAGTCGGTTGAGCTCTTGCCTTTGGTCAACAGGGTCATGGGTTTGATTGCGGGCAGCCGGGCACCGAAGTATGAGTAGCACATAAATAAATACAGGGAGCTGATGGTAGGTGTTGCCCACACAGGTTGCCTACAGGGATCTAGTGCATTGTAAAAGGGCTAGACTCCCGCGTTGATGCTGACAATAAGCCTTTCGGACGTACTTAGACTTACTTACATGAATAGTTTATTGTATGAGTTAATCATATATTTAGCGTTACTTACGTGTATACGAATTTCCTCCCTATAGGAAGTTGTGACCCAGATGGGTAACTCTGACAGTTTAGCCTGTCCTGTATGAAATGTCAGCTCTGTGACAGTACAGTGACCACGTGACGACGACGACGATGGCCATGTTTGGACATGAATCTGCCCTGGGAAACTGAGGAGTGACCGTGCTCGTGGGATTAGAGGCCATGTTTGTTTGCTCAAAGACAAATAATATACCCCCCAGTCCCCCACCCCACCCAACGCCGTCGCCACCATCCCCAAACTGAACGCAGCTACTCAGTCATAAGAGGACAACCCACGCCAAGGTGGTGGGGGAGCCCCCCTCCTGCGGTCGCAACTGTCACCACTCTGCTCTGTCTTGTCTTCCCTATAGTGACTTCCTTAGTTGCGTGCGTCATGCACTGTTGTGTGCACGAGAGACATTGGATCCTTCTGCTGAATATTGTGTCTCTATATTTGCACCCTTTGCCCCGCACTTCCTATTTTACCCATGTTGTTTGACACCATATGAATCCAATCTCAGAATCAAAACCGACCTAAGAATTTTACCTGGTACTTGGGATTCTATATGGAAGTCAGTTTGTTAAGAAGAAGCATTCCTTGTAGGCCCCACGGGAGCTAATGAGGAAACAAAAGAGTGTCACTGCACTTGCTTTCAGATTTGGAATGTCCTTCTTCATCTCCTGTGTGGAGCTGGAGAAGTGTGGATTCTGTCTCTCTCTCTCTCTCTCTTTCTCTCTCTCTCTCTCTCTCTCTCTTTCTCTCTCTCTCTTTCTCTCTCTCTCTCTCTCTCCACCTTTCCCTCTCTGCCATCTAAACATTTTCTGGCAAATACCAGCGCACAGAAAGAAAAGACAGCCTTTCCTGCATTCTCTCGTCGACCTCCCCTGGCACACAGGAGTTGACTGCATACTTTCCCCGATGCAAACCAGATGTGAAAGTCTTAACGTATGGCAGCATTTTCCTTTTTTTTTCCTTCAAAGGAAGACAAATGTAGGCCAAAAATGTAGTCCTTTGACTTGTCCGCACACAGTGATGTAAAAATACATTTGAATTCAATTCTGAGTCCCAAACCTTCCCCCTCACAGTGGTTTACAGAGCACTGTATGATTTAGAGTAATTGCAATGTTATTGTTTGGTTGTTGGTGGAACATTATGGAACGTTGGGCCTGAGACTGCAGGCATGTGAGAGATGTGACAACGACTGCAGCTCTAGCTGCGGGCTCTCCTTCAAAAACGTGTCATTCGCAAACACACAGTCTCCCTATTTTGTGACAAATCTTTGTGTTTTCCTTTTTTAAGTTTGACCAAACTTACATTTACCACCTCAAGCAAGAAGAACAGAACAGAGATTCACAGACTTTATTGGCCGAGTATGTTGTTCACATAGTGCAGTATGAAGAATGTGATTGCAGCGTGCTCTCAGGCACAGGAAAACATTATATATTGTACAGCAGATAAGAGAGAAATAGGTGCAGAGCAGACTTGTAAGTGCTGTGATGTGATGACGGCATTTATTCTCTAATACTGCACAAAGCAATCCGTCAAATCCTTGTATTATGTGAAGATGGAAGCTATTTGTCAAGTTCTAGCAAGCTGGCTGTCCTTTGCACTCAGCTTTCCTTGGTCCTTATTGTGGTTGTACACACAATGCGTTGTGCTGCAACACATTGTGAGCTTACAGTAGATCGGTGCACACTGCACAGCCAGGCATAAATCAGGTTCATACTTTGATATCCATCCTCTGTGCTGAAGGTGTCCATACCACAACATCAAGCCTAATATTACTGTACGCCTCATAGACCCTGCATCTGCATGATCATTAAAAGTTGGCTGGAGGGGACAAATTACAAAGGCCACGGTGACGTTTGCTGCCGCAAGGTACTCATTTTCCCCCTTTATGTTTATGGCGTTGGCTTTGATTTGGGCCCTTCGTCGCCTCCCACTGCGCGCCAGGCGGTGTTTAAATGCTCAGGGACAATGACGGGTTATAGCTTTCTTGTGTCTGGACTGCTGGCCACGCTTCTATCCTTAAGTCTGAGAGGGCTCTGTTTCCGCGGAGGAGCCGCCACAAGGTCTGATCACCGCTGGCGCTGAAAAGAACCCGTGGGAGAAGGACATTGTCCTGTGAAGCTTTGATATGGCAGTGGTTCACCAACAGCGCTAAAGCTGCATGGTGTTCCGTGAGACCAGGTGTGGCGTGGTATTTTGTGACCACACACAATTACTGCAATATATCGTTATGTCATCTCCTTATTCTAACTTATTGCGTTTTGTGTAAATTAATGCCCCACACTACAGCGTCACACAAAAGTCTCAAAAGTAGCAGATCCACAAGCTCGAAACAAGGAAGCAACATGTGTCAAGCTTGTAGATCTGCTACTTTTGCTACTTTTCAGGTTTCCACTTTCCATCCGACATGAATAGAAATTATCACAGCGTGGTAAGAGACTAGCCATGGCAGTGTGTGTGTGTGTGTGTGTGTGTGTGTGTGTGTGTGTGTGTGTGTGTGTGTGTGTGTGTGTGTGTGTGTGTGTGTGTGTGTGTGTGTGTGTGTGTGTGTGTGTGTGTGTGTGTGTGTGTGTGTGTGTGTGTGTGTGTGTGTGTGTCGCGTGCGCGCGTGGGCGCGTGCGTGCGTGCATGTGTTGAAAATAGCCAAGCTGACAATGCGTCGCTAGATTTATCTGCGAAGGATTTTACTTGTGAAACGTGACATTTCTGCATATTGGGTACTTTTACTTTTGGGACTTTAAGTACATTCTGACAACAAAGCTTTGGTATTTTTTACTCAAGTACATTTTTAATTCCGGACTTCTTTTTTGTGTAACAGAGTATTTACTTAAGTAAAAAAAAAGCATGGAGTACTTTCTCCACCACTGACCAACAGCATATGGTACGGTATACAGACGGCCTTCAGATGTGGGTGGCCCGTGCTCTCCTCTTAGTGGAGAAACCAATGCAGAAGTGTATCATCTCGCATGCTGAGGCCTCATGTTGTTTACCAACAGCATCCAATCTGCGGCCATGTGCCGGGCCCGCTGTATAAACTGGGATGACCACAGATTGCCCAATGCCATAAATGTCCCAACCCGTGAAAGCTTTGGGAACGCTGGTGTACCGACCGGGTGGGGCGGATAAGTGTCTTTGTTTGCAATAAAGGGCATGATGCATTGTTAGAATATTAATGCTCGGTTGGATAGCCATATATATTTCTTCTCTCTTTTCTTTTTTCTTTACCATCTGAGGCTCTGAGCAAAGGGAAGTTACTTAAGATCATTGCCTGCCAATGACGACATTTTATGTCATTAAAGTTCTTATATGACAAGATCTAAGATCCCCCTGTGGGGAATCCAATGCAAAAAATAGCACTGTTACCAATCAATGTCAGACCTCTGGGCTCAGATTTCATGGCTCAACAAAGTAAAAATGCGGCTGCCAAACTTTTCAACCTGGCATCATTACCAAATATTCAAGGAATCACATTATTTTCCAAATTAGTGAAAATTGCAGCTCTCCCAGATACAACTCATAACGCTGTGTTGTGTTGTGCTCAATGTGCTGTGCTGTGCTGTGCTGCGAGCTCATAGATCAGCTATTTCCGCCATTCATCACACAAGGGCTCAAGTGGATAACATTGGATCCAAATGTTAATCACGTAGCAGGGTAATGTTTATTTTTTTTATTTTTTTCCCGAGCATTATTTGCCGGGTTGTTGTTTTAACAAGCACGCGATGCCACGCATGTGTTTATGAATGGCCGTGGCTTTATCTATCCTTCATGAGCAATTTCCTCCTCTTCCTGCGATAAGATTCATTGGCTCTACTCCGTCCTTTGCTGGACTTCATTTATCTGATATAGCCGAAGCCAACCAAGAGCAGCACACGGAAAGTGTAGCCAGATGTACCCTGTGCGGATATTAGCATCTCCCTAGTCAGACCCAGTGGGTTGCTTCATTGTGTGGACCCCAAGAGAGTGGAATGTCAATGTCCTAACTCCTAAACCAGGGGTCTTCTCTTCAGGCCACAGGCCCATTAGCTGAGAGAGACATGAAGCATGCAGGGACCCCCACGCAGACTATGAAATCAGTCTAATCTGCAACACAATTGCATACAGTGAATGTATGAAAATGTGTTGCAGATTGGGATTCGAACCACGTAAAAAAAAAAAACGATTCCTGATTAACCGTGTTAAGTTGTTAATTCATAATTGACATTTCCCATTCCTAGAAATGTAGTTTAGTCAAAAAGTCTCTGAAATCTAGTGCTGTGAAAGAAAGAAAAATACTAAGTACTCAAGTAAATGTACTTAGTTACTGCCCAACGGTGCTCAAAGAGTGTAGAATGTCAAGTAAAAGGACGTTCTAAACATTTCCAAGCACACAAGCACAGTTTACTCTGTGGAGTGACTGGTCCTTGAGAAAATGCGGACCTGGAAGCCTCCCGGGGAGGACCTTGACCTTGGGTCTGTGTCCCGTTAAAGACTTAACGTGACTGTAATCTCTCTGACGTCCTGACACAAACATTAGTTCTGCGCCATTGAAAGAAGGAAAAAAAAAGCCTTGTGCAATTCCTGCCTTTTGTTATTTTTTTGCGTTTTTGAGTCACCAAATGGAAACCGTCATGAATAAATAACACGAGAGGAGCATCCCCTGTCAGGCCCTCTCTCCATGTGGCCGGCAGAGAGTGTACCGCGGATGAACTTTTTCTCAAGTGTGTTTTTGACATTGTGCTTTATTTTAGATGTGCTCCGCCAGGCCTGCACTGCTTTAAATGATATACTTGAATGTCCAGCAACCACCCCCCCCACCGTCTCCAACCCAGCCAAAGAGCCTTACTTTGGCTGGATGATGTCCAAGCTGCAGACTGAGAGTTAGTGCATTGTGATGCTATGTGTTTATCCAAACACAGCCTTTTCACTTTTGCTTTGCTTTGATTTAAGACATGTCATCGGGTTAAGATCCTGCTCCAACACTCATTTGCCTTCTAAATGTCACCCTCTCCTTGTCCCGTCCCGTCCCCCGCCCTCCTTCTTGCATCTCTACCTTGTTCTATCTGAATTCTCTTCCATTTCCTCATCATCACTCTCTCCCTACGGAGTCTGCATGAAAGGAAACAGATCTATGCATTCCTTACAGGAGCTTATCGGCGACACCCTTTGCTGTGTGGCGTTGTTGTGACTTGTCTGCTCTTGTTAGCCATCTCAGAGCCATTTTTATGTATATCTGCAACGTACATAAAATGATAATGACAAGTACAGCAAAGCAAAGCAAAGCAAAGCAAAGCAAAGCAAAGCAAAGCAGTGTGGGAGTCAGCTACTGTAGCTGCTAGAGAGAGACCCCAGGCACTTTAAGTTGGTCTTTGTGAAGGCCACTGCTTTGTGTAAAGCAGGCTTACTATGCACAATAAAATCCACACCTGTGACTGCAGCCACGGACTGTAAAAATCACGGCAGACACAACAGACTCATAAATGCTGGCATGCGGCCAACAAATAAAACAGTAGAAATGGCTGTATATAATGGCTGTATATATAATGGCAACAATAGCGTTGGTTTATAGCTTAAAAGACCAGGGATTTGTTGGTAAAATGAGTTACCTTTTTCCACCTTTTTCCCCCCTCACCTAATGAATAATCAGATTTACAAGCTCATAATAATGTGACACATGGTGACGCGTTGTGAGCTTGTACTGTAGATCTGCTATTTCTGGCCAATGTTACCCCCAGAATATGGGTGCTGGAGTTCAAGTGGTTAATGTACAGTACTGGCAACCGCCCCATGCAGTATGTTGGCACTCGGCACAGACCATATTCCAAAGGTCTGCCAGCCTTGTCACTGGTAGAGCATGACACTGTTTCCAACCGTCTACAGCACCAGGCTTATCAGGGGTGGATACAGTTGTGCACATTGTGCTTGCTTTGAAGTGACAGTTAAGATATAGGAATGGGTGGGAGGAAGGACTGGCAATGTCTTCACAGCTCACTGTATAACCCAATGATATTCCCCTATATCGGGGGTTCCCAAACCTTTTTCAGGTACCCCCTCATCCTCGCAAAACACCGACAAGCATATTTGCAACCTTACATTTAGATGCCATTGGAACTATTTGTATTAAAACTTTTCAATCAAAGTCACAACACATTTTCACAACATTTATTTAAGATGCTATTTTAAATAAATGGATGTAGTCGGACCTATTTGACAGTACAGAAACATAATTGCCTTCCTTGATGCCTCAATTAAGCATCAACAACCATCAGCTGGTCACAGACAGTCATAGACACTCAGCCTCTGCAGAACTCTAACTGAAAGTGACTGCATGGAGTCTGTTTAATTTCTATACAAAGGCCCTTGAATGATGGAATATGGTTAACCCATTCTGACCTGAGATCAGATTCATACCAGGTTTCCACTGGACAACACACTGGTCTGATTAACCCATTCTGACCTGAGATCAGATTCTAAAAATGTCAGTCGTTCTTCGATTTTTCAAAAAATAGCAGACCTACAAGCTCGTATCGCGCCACTCGGTGGCGCGATATGAGCTTGTAGATCTGCTATTTTTCAATAGCTAAAGCATAACGTGATGCTGACTATACCGAGGCACTGGAGGGCTCCACATCGTCGGCTCTGTGCCATCAAAGAAACTTTGTTTTGACCAAAAATGCCATCTGGGACAAAGGAATATAGGAGATACAGGCGATTGAAAGAAACAGATAGAATGGATTATTATGGTGATGACGATCTAAGATGGGCGACCCAGTTGCTAACGTAAGTAGCATTATGGCTTGATCGATCGAAAGCTCTATAAAAGCGTAGCATTAAATAATAATGCTTTAATTGACGTAGATCTCGGCCAAGTGTTAACAAACAGAAAATAAATGTTCAGATAACGATACCAATTGTATCCAAAACATTGGAATTTGGAAATTGGAAGTGGTGAAAAAAAAGAGCAGACAAATTGGTAACCTGACCTGAAGATTCTGTTTACTAAAGAGCTGGAGAAATGGGGAGAGACCCCCTGCTGCATTACAAACACTCTATAGCAGTGATTTATATTGGAATATAGAGCTTACTTCTTTGGGGGGTGGGTGGGTGTTTGCAGTCGTATAGGCAGTAGCACATGGACAACTACATTTCACATTATACATATCACTAACGTCTGGTCATTTTACACTACCAGTGTGTGTGTGGGTACTGTATGTACGGCGTGCATGTGTGCGTGCCGTGCACGTGTCTTTACAATGTGTTTGTTCTGCTCAGTCATCAAGGACAAACAAAGCCTTCAACTGAACCCTAAATGCCTACTAACTAATGTACACACACATTCATGGTGTTGTCTTTCTCTCCCCTCCCAAGGCCATGTATTCGCCTGACTCGCTCACGCACACACACACACACACACACACACGCACACACGCACACACACACACACACACACACACACACACACACACACACACACACACGCACACACACACACACACACACACACACACACACACACACACACACACACACACACACACACACACACACATAAGCTTCAACACATCATGAGGCTAGACAGTGGGCACATTAATGATGCACTGCATGATCTGCAGAGATGTATTTCATAATTGGGGTTCTTTTGGACAAATCTGCTGTCCATTTACCGTTTACAAAGGGTTTTTTTTCTCCTTTTTTTCAGCCTTCTGCCTTCTGCTACCAACTGTCTCCTGTGTTTATGTAACATACAGTCCACTGCTTTGTCTAGTCTTAGCCAAACAGATCTTTGACAATCGCACTCTCCTATTGGGTGGGAGGAGAGCGGGGGGGGGGAGGCCTGTTGCCAGGGTCATTCCTAATAGGATGTCGATGCCGTCGGGCAAAAACCTCTTATCTTCATATTTAAAGTTTTTGTGTTGTTTTTTCCCCTCGTAAATGAACGTCCCACTTACTCATACTACAAGCGTCGCACGGAAGCGTCAAAAGCAGTAGATCCACACGCTCTAGTTTCGAGCTTGTCGATCAGCTACTTTTGCTGTTATTTGAACCCTGAAAAGTAACAGTTTTGGACTTATGAGGTTTCCCACCCGGGCAGAGACGGTGTGCAGTTTGTACGTTTGGAGTGAACCGGAGCGTGAGCAAAGTTTGGGCAGGGGATTAGCAGGGCTCGCCTGTGAGACCGGACTGGACCGGGTAGCTTCCAGCCCTCCCCAGTAACCCACCGGCACTATGTTGCATGGCAACAGCGGCGCCGTACATCATCTGTTAGGTTAGCTGCCATTGGTTTGATATTCTGTGGTGTCTCTCTACATTGGCCCGCATCCTCAGTGGTGGAGAAATATAATGTACTCAGAATTTGTTCATAAAGTAAAGAATACTACACTGCAGACATACTCTACTGTTACAAGTAAAAGTACTGAATTCAAAATGTACATGAGAAGTTGGTATCAAAATATACTACCGGTATGTAGGTCAACTGTTTTCGAATAGATGATGTGCAAAGTATGATTAATTTGTATATTTTGTATCTTGTTACTAAAGCTTTCAGATAATTGTAGATCTAAAAAGTATAATAGGCCTATTTGAGATGTAGTTGGGTACAAGTAAAAGTAGGCTACCTATACAATTGCACTTAAGTAGGCCGACAGTACCGGAGTAAATGTACTCATTAAAACGGGAAAGACAAACCACATGCTAGCAAACGACTAGGGCTAAGAGAATCAGAGAAGAGCATTTTGTGCAGAGTCATTTAGGTTGACCTATATAGCGCAGCGTTCACCGTATCTGGATATATTTTCAATATGCCACTCAGCCCAAATCCCTCTGGATCATTACAGCCTCAGCCTGAGAATGGAATACATCTCGGACTAATACCTTCATTGCTTTGCAGCGCTAGAATACTCTGTAAACAACAGTATTGAGGCCATTGTCCTCACTGGGGGTGGTGGTGATTTCCTTGATATATCCCCCTCCCTCTCTCTCTCTCTTTCCCTCTCTCTCTCTCTCTCTCTCTCTCTCTCTCTCTCTCTCTCTCTCTCTCTCTCTCTCTCTCTCTCTCTCTCTCTCTCTCTCTCTCTCTCTCTCTCTCTCTCTCTCTCTCGATCCGAGTCAGTCATGACTGTGGTATTTGGGTATTTTATTAACAGAGTGGGGTTCTTAGTCACAGGGTCCTAGCATGCGAGGGTATTTTATTAACCCATTCTGACCTGAGATCAGATTAAAAAAAAAATGTCTATTACATCCTGACAGTTTCATTATTAACCCATTCTGACCTGAGATCAGATTGAAAAAAATGTCAGTCGTTTTTTCAAAAATAGCAGACCTACAAGCTCATATCGCGCCGGTGGCGCGATATGAGCTTGTAGATCTGCTATTTTTCAATAGCTAAAGCATAACATGATGCGGGGGAATGGATCTTTTGCCAGGAAGCCAGGTTCAAAGCCCTGTGAGAACAGGCCTCCGCACTGGACTTCAACATGGACTAGATCCAATCTCTCCTCTCCCCTCCTCTCTCACACACACACACACACACACACACACACACACACAGAGACACACGCCTGTACACATGTATACGCAAATCCCCTCTCACTCCTCGTGGGGGCCGATGTTGGGGAAAGGATGTTTAGGCCGGGGCTTTGGGTCAGCGGTTTGTTGGATTGGGTCACGTCTTAACGCAGACCACTGGAGGTCAACGCGCTGACGTCACGGCCCTCTGTGAACCCGTGGGCACGGAGGGTTCACTTTAAGCTACTCAGCACTCTCAGATTGTTACTCTTGCTGATCTCCCTTCTGACATGTCGATACTACAAGACCCCAAAACCAAAACAAGACCCCCCCCCCTTTTTTTTATTTTTAAGTAATCCGTATTTATGTATCGGAGGCTTTGGAACCTTTGCATGTGTACCGTTCCCATCCGTGCTCTGTGTGTGTGTGTGTGTGTGTGTGTGTGTGTGTGTGTGTGTGTGTGTGTGTGTGTGTGTGTGTGTGTGTGTGTGTGTGTGTGTGTGTGTGTGTGTGTGTGTGTGTGTGTGTGTGTGTGCGCGCGCGCGAGAGACTGCATGTGCATGTGTGTGTGAGTGTGTGTGTGCGTGTGTGTGTGTGTGTGAGCTACCTAATCTTAACTGATTGCTGTCAGCCTGGTTGTTTTAGCTCCAACCCACATCTCTCCTGAGACCATAAATACACTTGTAGTGAGGAAGGCCTGACCAGAGCTGCCTGCCTGCGTGGGAGTGCAGCCGTAGAGCTGCCTGCCTGCGTGGGAGTGCAGCCGTAGAGCTGCCTGCCTGCGTGGGAGTGCAGCCGTAGAGCTGCCTGCCTGCGTGGGAGTGCAGCCGTAGAGCTGCCTGCCTGCGTGGGAGTGCAGCCGTAGAGCTGCCTGCCTGCGTGGGAGTGCAGCCGTAGAGCTGCCTGCCTGCGTGGGAGTGCAGCCGTAGAGCTGCCTGCCTGCGTGGGAGTGCAGCCGTAGAGCTGCCTGCCTGCGTGGGAGTGCAGCCGTAGAGCTGCCTGCCTGCGTGGGAGTGCAGCCGTATAGAGCTGCCTGCCTGCGTGGGAGTGCAGCCGTAGAGCTGCCTGCCTGCGTGGGAGTGCAGCCGTATAGAGCTGCCTGCCTGCGTGGGAGTGCAGCCGTAGAGCTGCCTGCCTGCGTGGGAGTGCAGCCGTATAGAGCTGCCTGCCTGCGTGGGAGTGCAGCCGTATAGAGCTGCCTGCCTGCGTGGGAGTGCAGCCGTGGAGCTGCCTGCCTGCGTGGGAGTGCAGCCGTAGAGCTGCCTGCCTGCGTGGGAGTGCAGCCGCAGAGCTGCCTGCCTGCGTGGGAGCGCAGCCGTGGAGCTGCCTGCCTGCGTGGGAGTGCAGCCGTAGAGCTGCCATGCCTGCGTGGGAGTGCAGCCGTATAGAGCTGCCTGCCTGCGTGGGAGCGCAGCCGCGGAGCTGCCTGCCTGCGTGGGAGTGCAGCCGTAGAGCTGCCTGCCTGCGTGGGAGTGCAGCCGTAGAGCTGCCTGCCTGCGTGGGAGTGCAGCCGTAGAGCTGCCTGCCTGCGTGGGAGTGCAGCCGCAGAGCTGCCTGCCTGCGTGGGAGTGCAGCCGTAGAGCTGCCTGCCTGCGTGGGAGTGCAGCCGTATAGAGCTGCCTGCCTGCGTGGGAGTGCAGCCGTAGAGCTGCCTGCCTGCGTGGGAGTGCAGCCGTATAGAGCTGCCTGCCTGCGTGGGAGTGCAGCCGTATAGAGCTGCCTGCCTGCGTGGGAGTGCAGCCGTAGAGCTGCCTGCCTGCGTGGGAGTGCAGCCGCAGAGCTGCCTGCCTGCGTGGGAGTGCAGCCGTAGAGCTGCCTGCCTGCGTGGGAGTGCAGCCATAGAGCTGCCTGCCTGCGTGGGAGTGCAGCCGTGGAGCTGCCTGCCTGCGTGGGAGTGCAGCCGTATAGAGCTGCCTGCCTGCGTGGGAGTGCAGCCGTATAGAGCTGCCTGCCTGCGTGGGAGTGCAGCCGTAGAGCTGCCTGCCTGCGTGGGAGTGCAGCCGCAGAGCTGCCTGCCTGCGTAGGAGTGCAGCCGTAGAGCTGCCTGCCTGCGTGGGAGTGCAGCCGCAGAGCTGCCATGCCTGCGTGGGAGTGCAGCCGTAGAGCTGCTACCTGCGTGGGAGTGCAGCCGCGAGGGGAAATAATCCACCTCTGGAACATCCTGGAATCCATGGATGTTGATCCACCCAAGAAGCTAACCAAGCAGTAGTACAAAATAACTAAGTACATTTACTCAAGTACTGTACTTGAGTAACATTTTGAATGCGACACATTGTGAGCTTGTAGATTTTGGTACTTTGGGTGCTTTATCTACATTTTGATGCCAGTACTTTTTGAACTCCTGACTTTTACTTGTAAGTAACAGAGTATTTGTCTATATTGCAGTATTGATACGTTTGTTAAAGTGCAAGACCACTTTGGTAGAGGTTTGGATTGTGTCTTTGTTATCTTATCCATGATGTAACTCCAAATGTGGGCAAGAAAAAAGAAATTGCTCCAGTGATTAGAAATTATTAATTCAAAATATGCTCCTCATTGTCTTACATTGTACGCTGAACGCTGATGGCATCAAAAGTGTTGTGATCTACAAGCTCATAGCGTGCCACCGAGTGGCACGCTACGAGCTTGTAGGTCTGCTATTTTTTTTTTAAATCATGAACATGTGGTGCAAAGCTTTGAATATATACTCTTTCAGAGCGAACGTTTTTAACTCAAATCTTTGCTTCTGGGGAGGGGGTCCCTGAAACAACATATTTTCAGATGGGGGGTCAGCGGCCAATTTCATATATTTTTGGGGGTCCTTGACATGAAATATTGAGAACCACTGATATAGAAACATGAGGTTTTTCAGGAAAAAAAAGACATTTAAAAAAATACATTTTTTCAGTCCAAAATGGGTTAAGTTTCTCCAGCCATTTACCGAGCAGATGATACAAATGAAGGGGGGGGGGGGGGGGGCAGCCAGGGGGGAATAGCAATAAACAGCTGCTGACAGCTGCTGGATTCACTTTGGAACCAGAGGCTGACATCAGACGTCACGGGCAGCGCTCGCTCGCTTTTCCCGTCCGCCATGAGTCATGCCGTGTCTCGCTCGGCTCGGCGGGCCTGGCGAGCGCGGCCGGCACATACCTGGCTGCCACTGTGCAGATAAGGCTGAGCTCATAGCGCCGTAGCAGTGCTTTTCAACTCGCTTCTTCTCTCCAAGTTGATTCTTATCGCAGGTGCTGCTGTCGCTATTAAACGTGTCCGCAACACTTTGGCAAACGTTGCGCCCCCACTCTAAAACGGCACAGGTATTATTAAGACCTGACTTGATAAGACCTGAGGGGAGATTCTATACGAATGGCTTCTAAATCTATTAGTTCTTTCAAGATTGTTTTTTTTTGTTTTGTTTTTTAGCCAACGCTAAAATCTAATCGAATTATCATCATCATCATACTATAATCATACTATAATTCAGTCAATGTCTGTCTGTCTGAATGTCTGTCAGAAACACTGCCGTATCTCCTGCACCGCCTGCACCAATCACTCCCACTTTTCACACAGGCATTGACCATAATAACTTATAAATTAATAATGAATTTATTAGTGAATAAAAAATGCGAAAACGCACCCAAGGCACAGTACCCCCCTGCGGCCACAAGGGAGCGGGGGGGGGGGGGGGGGGGGGGCAATATCTCACAACGGGTAAGGGCTAGTAGCTATAATAGGTGAAGATACACAATCTTTTGGCAAAACAGCAGATCAGCTCACAATGCGCCGCGTCGTTGCTTGCTGTACTAGAAAGTATTTCAGCTCCTATACACGCATGCAGTACCATGTCTCATTTACGAAAAAGAAACATAAAAAGTTATAGAATAGATGGAGATAAGAGGTTGTGCTGACATTTTCCCCCACCCCAGTATACCTCCAGATGGATACCGTCTACGACCTGAGAGGTCGCGGGTCCAAAAGGGGGTATATCCATTCCATTCCACTCCCTTATTAGATGGAGAGATAATATGGGAGGTCCAGTGATGTGAGCCAGCGTATACACACGGCCAACACAAGGCCACCTCATATTTACTCTGGCTTAATTTATGTCTAAAAGGCCAATGCGGGGGTGCCGAGCGGGTTTTTAGCTTGGAGCGCGTCACAGGGTTATTTATGAAGAATGGGGGAACAGGTGAGGTGGTCCCCCCCCCCCCCCCCCCCCTCACACCCTGACTCATTAGGAGCTTTTATCTCACAAGAGGCCTCAGACGGATGAAACGTGAGAGTCTGGGACTGATGTTGTCTTTGATGATGTATCCTGTGTGTGATTTGGCCATTATTCTAGCCTCCTTTGTCTGTCTGTCAACTTACCTGCGCATGTGTGTGCAGGCGTGCGTGCGTGCGAGTGCGCACGTGTGTGCTTGTATGTATGTATGTATTTGTGCACTTGCATTTCAGAATGTGTATAGGTATTCCATGAGTATATCGGCATGCTTGTGTGTGTCTTATGTATTTGATACTGTGTGTGTGTGTGTGTGTGTGTGTGTGCGTGCCGATGTGTATACACATACTTTCCTGGCGTGCTGTACTTTGCCTGAGCGGGGGGGGCGTGGTGGTGTGTAAGCCAGGCAGCGCATGCTGCAGCACCTCGGGGTGAAAGTTTGATTGATTGTGATATCAGAGGTGGTTATTATTTTTTATTCTCCCTCCTGGGCGGAGGTGGAACTGCACTCTGCCAGAGGGCCGTATCACTCCCCCCCCCCACAGCCATGCTGTCATGTTTTGGCAGCCCCATGCAGTACAGTGTTGGTAGCCTCATATGCTCCCCGCAATAGATTCTGTCACTTTGTACGGTGTGTGTTCGGCTATGATCAAGGGGCCAATCCAACACCGACAAGTGTGTGTCTAGTGTACATTTTCACGCCATGGACTCCCATGTTAACCCATTCCGAACGGGAACCCATTCTGGTGTTAGCGTCATGTTATGCTTTAGCTATTGAAAAATAACAGATCTACAAGCTCGTATCGCGCCACCGAGTGGCGCGATACGAGCTTGTAGGTCTGATATTTTTGAAAAATCGAAGAGCGACTGACATTTTTAGAATCTGATCTCGGGTCAGAATGGGTTAATCAGACCAGTGTGTGTCCAGCGGGAAACCTCGTGTGAATCTGATCTCAGGTCAGAATGGGTTAATAATATATGTGTTTGGCCGAGGACCACCGTCTGAAAATATTTTGTTCCAGGGAGGTACACCCTGCGCCACCCCCCTCCCCCCCCCCCCCCCCCCCCCCCCTCCCTTTCAAGATTCTTTTGAAAATAGAAAACCCGTCGCGCTGTTCAAATAACCGATGTGTGGTGTAGGGTTCAAGTGGTCGAGGCGATGTTAACCAATTTTGTCATGGACGTACAGTATGGTTACGGTATTATACTGTATAGGCCTGCTGGTTGCATGACCCTGCAGCTGTATAGTGTTTGAAACATTGTGCTTCAGTGGGTCTGCTGTTTTCACGTGCATGGACTCTCTCTCTCTCTCACACACACACACACACACACACACACACACACACACACACACACACACACACACACACACACACACACATTTATTGACCTTTCTGTCTCATTTGGTGGTACAGTACCATAGGTACGGTACATACTGTAGTGTAGGTGTTCCCAATGAACCAATGTGTGTGTGTGTGTGTGTGTGTGTGTGTGCGTGTGTGTGTGTGTGTGTGTGTGTGTGTGTGTGTGTGTGTGTGTGTGTGTGTGTGTGTGTGTGTGTGTGTGTGTGTGTGCATGCTTGTGTGCATCCGTGCGTGCGTGTCTCTCTCTCTCCCTTCCTTGCACATCACTTTCATCGCTCGGCAATAAAAGTTAATAGGCGTTTTGTACCTCTCATGAAAGTCCTGTCTTTCTCTGTCTCTTGTTCTCCCTGTCTCTCTCACCATTTTCATCTATGTCTCTCTCTCTCTCTCTCTCTCTCTCTCTCTCTCTCTCTCTCTCTACGCCCCCGCCCAGCCACTTCTCTTCATTTCATTTCGGTGTAAATCCCATGAGCAGCGGTACTTGCAGTATAAATATTGGCAGAGAAACCCTATACACTAATGGCGTCCTACTTCTGTCCCGGGGAGGGACGTGAAGCGACGGAAAACCTTCCTCGCGCCTCTACCTCCGTCTCTCTCAAAGTCAAACGTCCGGTCCTACTATTTGTCACACACGTCACCGTGACAGTGACATTTGTTCCCCGCCTTTGAAGTACCATCTCTTGGAGCGCTGAGCCGCCAGCCGTGCCGTGCTCGGGAATCATTTGTAGTTGATCTGACCCCCCATCCAATCCAACCCGTGATGTTGAGTTGAGGGCCACCCGGGAGGCATTGGGTCCCATTCTTTGGTCTGGTCTGTCCTCATCGTCCACTGTGTGTCTCTGTCCTCCCCCAGCTGTCCTCATGGCCCACTGTGTGTCTCTGTCCTCCCCCAGCTGTCCTCATCGTCCACTGTGTCTCTGTCCTCCCCCAGCTGTCCTCATCGTCCACTGTGTCTCTGTCCTCCCCCAGCTGTCCTCATCGTCCACTGTGTGTCTCTGTCCTCCCCCAGCTGTCCTCATCGTCCACTGTGTCTCTGTCCTCCCCCAGCTGTCCTCATCGTCCACTGTGTCTCTGTCCTCCCCCAGCTGTCCTCATCGTCCACTGTGTCTCTGTCCTCCCCCAGCTGTCCTCATCGTCCACTGTGTCTCTGTCCTCCCCCAGCTGTCCTCATCGTCCACTGTGTGTCTCTGTCCTCCCCCAGCTGTCCTCATCGTCCACTGTGTCTCTGTCCTCCCCCAGCTGTCCTCATCGTCCACTGTGTGTCTCTGTCCTCGCTGTCCTCATCGTCCACTGTGTGTCTCTGTCCTCCCCCAGCTGTCCTCATAGTCCACTGTGTGTCTCTGTTCTCCCCCACCTCATCGTCCACTGTGTCTCTGTCCTCCCCCAGCTGTCCTCATGGTCCACTGTGTGTCTCTGTCCTCCCCCAGCTGTCCTCATGGTCCACTGTGTGTCTCTGTCCTCCCCCAGCTGTCCTCATCGTCCACTGTGTGTCTCTGTCCTCCCCCAGCTGTCCTCATCGTCCACTGTGTCTCTGTCCTCCCCCAGCTGTCCTCGTCGTCCACTGTGTGTCTCTGTCCTCCCCCAGCTGTCCTCATGGTCCACTGTGTGTCTCTGTCCTCCCCCAGCTGTCCTCATCGTCCACTGTGTCTCTGTCCTCCCCCAGCTGTCCTCATCGTCCACTGTGTGTCTCTGTCCTCCCCCAGCTGTCCTCATCGTCCACTGTGTGTCTCTGTCCTCCCCCAGCTGTCCTCATCGTCCACTGTGTCTCTGTCCTCCCCCAGCTGTCCTCATCGTCCACTGTGTGTCTCTGTCCTCCCCCAGCTGTCCTCATCGTCCACTGTGTGTCTCTGTCCTCCCCCAGCTGTCCTCATCGTCCACTGTGTGTCTCTGTCCTCCCCCAGCTGTCCTCATCGTCCACTGTGTCTCTGTCCTCCCCCAGCTGTCCTCATCGTCCACGCTATTGCTCAATTCATACTCTGTATAAATTGAGCACGTAACACTGTTGTGTTACGTGCTGAAAATAGTTAGGTGGATCTGAAGCTCGCATCCCGTCACGTTGTGAGTTTGTAGATGAGCTATAAGCTCTATTTTCCCATTTATTTTGTGAAAAGCATAAAGATCTATATTCAGATTCCGTAATCATTGCTATAGAGTTTTGTTCAGTGACAGGTTTCTCCCTGTCTTTCCATTTCTTTCATATAGTAACCATCTATCAGCTTCTTTTTTTATAGTGGTCCAGTTTCAATGTTGTCAGCTCGTTTCTTTGCCATCAATTTCACTTGTTCATTCTGCATCTGGAATAATAATAATAATAATAATAATAAACTTTATTTATTCTTTTTCACTTCATGACAAAGAATAGAAAGTGCTTTACAGAACAAATAGCCTCGGTACCCAGGCTTTTATTTCCTTTCGCATTTGGCTACAGAACGAATAAAGAAGTTATAAGTTGAGACAGTAACAGACCCCCGTTACTGAACAAACCTTATTATGTCTTTACTGTAGCAATGATTGCTATCAGAATATAGGGCTATTTGACACTTATTTTAACAAAAGAAAATCACTTACTGCACCTTTAATCAGGCTTATGTCCACAGCTGGAAAGTTCCGGAGCCAAAATGTAGGCCTACGTAAACGTAAAATGTAATCTATTCTAGATAGCATAAAGTTATCACACATGGTACCAATGATTCGCCATGCAACTCCTTACAAACAAACAGTTGCAAGGAGTTGCATTGGTGTAACATGTCCTTGACTCCTTAAAACTGTTTTGTTGCAAGGAGTTGCATTGGTGCGGTGTGGGCCTTTAACCCATTCTGACCGGGCACCCATTTTGGTGTTGGCATCATGTTATGCTTTAGCTATTGAAAAATAGCAGATCTACAAGCTCATATCGCGCCACCGAGTGGCGCGATACGAGCTTGTAGGTCTGCTATTTTTTGAAAAATCGAAGAACGACTGACATTTTTAGAATCTGATCTCAGGTCAGAATGGGTTAAAACAGTTCATTGTTTACTTGGTTGTGGGTTGTGGGCATGCAGTCGCGATGGGTTCCTAACGACAAATCAAATGGGTTCAGATCTGAGCCAAGTCTCCTGAGGACGCGTGTCTGAAGCCTGTGTCCTGGACAGGGGTCTCCGGACGTAAAAACAAACAACATTGTTTAGACATTATGTCTAGTGCTTCATTGTTTACTGAAGCACTAGACTGTATAAGTCTGTAGTCTGCAGTGCTAAATGCCTGACATTGCAAAATGGAGTTGTGGCAACTCTAACTTTCGGCGTCTCCTGTGTTTCAGGTTTCGAGAAGGTGACGATGGCCGACCGCTTTGACTGTGACAACTGCAAAGAGTCGCTGTACGGCCGCAAGTACATCCAGTCCGAGGACAGCCCCTACTGCATCCCCTGCTACGACAGCCTGTTCTCCAACACGTGTGACGAGTGCAAGGAGCTCATCGCCCACGACGCCAGGGTATACACACTTATTTTATTTTATTATAAACCATCAACTAAACCCCATGAATTAGGCTATATTGTCAGTAGTTTGAGTCCCATTATGGGGAGTTATCACTTCTCTTTTGGGTCTTGAGCTACAAGGGTTGGGGAACAACATTTATAAACGGTAAGAAAGAAGTAGGGGAGGGAGAAGGAATTATGAAGGAAATATGAATTATGAATTATAAATTAAAAGAGCATTTTAAAGCTGAGATCATTTTAGACATAATGTAAGACGTATTTGAATTAATGTCC